>NC_085137.1:104649105-104670571 GCF_035046485.1 Aedes albopictus | reverse complement strand
AATAATCGTCACGAAAACATTATCGCAAATCGTTAAATAGGTGCCGGTAGTGAGCAAACGTCAAACAGGAGCAAAAATTATGCGAGCGCTGTGAGCGGGAGATTTGCGAGCTACAAATGATCAGTTCCTGAAGGGATGTGTTCAATCGTGTGATACATTGTGTTGGTGCAGATTCAAATGGTGGCTAAAACATGCTGAGTGCTAGATAATTCCAACAAAATAGCGGTTCGAGCTACCTTTACTGATTTTCGTCACGAGAAAGTGAAAAATTGTTGCTACAAAGTCAATAATGTGCGTTATTCGACATTAATTTCTCTATGCGATTGCTTGTAATCAACATCCCTTCAGAAGTGTCTACCATTTGGTTCTCAACCGTACCTGCCTGTGTTATAAAATTTTATTGGCACAATAAAGCAATCCATGAGGACTTTTCGCGATGGGGGTGACAGCCAAAAATGTTAACACAGTGTGAGTACAACTTAACAAAGTATCGTTAAGTGTCGTCAGTGCTTAACAAATTCCTTTGTGTTCAACTGTCCCCCCGATCATCGAATGTCAAAAATACATGGTAAACAAAAAATATCAGCTGATCGCATCTGTCTCATGGATTGCCTTATGACAGAGAACAACCATATATAAACAACGGATCAAAACAAAACGAATTGCATTCAAACAATGGACGTGGCTTAGTTGTGGAAGGAAATTCACCGTTCGATTACAACCTTCACCGAGAGACTGGAAGCGAAAGTCGAATCGTATGTTGCTGGCCTTGAAGACATTTAATAAATAAGCAATAATATTGCTTGCGTGGAACAACGTATCGAGGCTGTTAAGGATGACTACAAGGTTAATATGAACAACCCAAGGGGTTGGTCACTCGGCACATTGTGCCCGGCACACATGCCGGCACATCTCGGCACACATGCCGGCACAATCCGGCACACATGGACACAACATAGAAATCCAACTTTGCGGTATGGAATGAAACTGTCATTATACTTACGATTGCAAAAAAAACCCTACATACAGATTCTAGACAAGTGTTCTTAGTGGAATTTTGTCGGTAAACACCGACTAGACCAATAACATTCGCAAAAAATAGACAGCATTATAATTAGCGCAAAAACATTCTAAGAAAATATTCCACTGGGCACATTCGGCACACCTCCGGCACGTTCGGCACACTTCGGCACACACTGAAAAACAACCGGCACAGTTTAGGCACATATTGGCACACGCTCAAAAATCACGGCACAAATGAAGTGTGCTGAATGACCAACCCCTTAGAACAACCTCACCGGGGTTGTTACGAGTATTCGTGCTGATCATCATCACAGATTGCAACAGTTTGGTCGAATGGAACGAGCCCTGGACCTAGTTTTTTCGGGTGTTCCTTATCAGCGTAATGAGGATCTATATCAAATCTACCAAAGCGTTACTCGCAGCATCGGTGTCGTCGATAGGGTGCATCCGATGGTGTACCTGAAGCGGCTGTCCAATCAACCGTCAAGTACTGGATCTCCTCCACCCATTCTTTGTCAGTTTGCATTCCGTGGATTGAGAGACGAGTTCTTCAACAAATACCTCTATAGCAGATCATGGAATTCCGCTGTCACGTTTTTTCTCCACTTTTCGAGCAAAATAGATAAATTTGGCTGGAGGTGCTACGCCTTCCAGTGGCCGTTTTTCATCAGAGTCATTGAATCCCGTGAAACTTGCGATTTTTGTCTTGTGAAGATGCTTATTCGGGTTAGTGACAATGCCAACTTTAGAGTGCGACGGAGTGCCCATGTCGTAATGCAGCTTCCAATAATTGTTCCTAAGTGAGGCCCGCCCACCATGTGCAAAGTGCTGATTGCATCCTTAAAAGTCGTGAAAAATAAGTTACATATCTGGTAAAACATTGTGAAATCGTGCTAGCCGAAACCACCGCTGCGTTGCAGCAAATATGAGAACGATCCATTGCACCTTTTAGGATCTAAGAAACATCTAGATGGAGCAAGACATTGACCTGGTGAGATCTTTCTGATTTACCTATTAATTATAATATCATAATTTCTGAAATGAAAAAAATCTCAAAATTGAAGTTATAATGTCCCTATATATCCTCAAATAGATTATATTTTCAAATAACTGCATTTAAAGTTACATTTGCTTTTGTTTAATCTCGCTTTAAAGAGCGAGTGAAGGTGTGCAAAATATTAGGTACTAGCTGTCCCGGCAAACTTTATCTTGCCAAGCTGTGGTGGTTTGACAACTGTTGAGGCACTCTAGATTGATTTAATTTTGATCACGCTAAATTTCTTCCCGGCTCATGAGAAATCCGTACTTTATCATTTTTTTTACTTTTCTAGTGGATTTTCGTAACTTTTTGTACATATAAACACAGCCACCACGAATACGAATTGAACCATGCAAGAGTCATGCCGATCGGTCCACCCGTTCTTGAGTTTTGTTGCCTCAAAGGAACTTCAAACTCATTTTTATATATATAGATAGACTAGCTGTCCCGGCAAACTTTGTATTGCCGTCTTGTGGTGGTTTGACAACTGTTGAGCTCAAAATAGCACCGCACTCTAGATTGATTTTTATTTCGGTCGTGTTGATTTTCTTCCTGATTCATAAAAAATCAGTACAAAAATGAAAAATATTACTTTTCTAGTTGTTTTTCGTAACTTTTCATTACATATAAACACAGCCACCACGAATACGAATCGAACCGTGCAAGAGTCATGCTGATCAGTTCAGCCGTTCGTGACTTTTGTTGCCTCAAAGGGACTTCAAACTCATTTTTATATATATAGATAGATAGATATAGATAGATAGATAGATGTATTTCAACAACAATTTTATATATTTATCCAAACATCATTGCTTGGATCACAAAATCATTCTGCAATTGTAATTCGCTGCAATAATTGCCAGATCCAACCTTGGTTTAGGAAGAAAATGATTTAATATTTCATGATAAGATTTTCTGAAATTACAAATTCATATTTTTTAAAGAATTGCATATTTTTGTTGTGCTTTTCTCTAGTTCAAATTAGATAAATGGGATTTAGGTTGTTAAAAATTAAAATTCTCTAACATAGCCGCTCTGTCCGGGTGACGAATTTGAAATAAGATTTCCAAAATAATTGTGTATCTCATATATTAACGTTTCCCTAATAAATAAATAATCACCCTTTCCCGCATGTTCGTTTTTCCAGAAATAATTGGCCAATGCATTTAGGGCCGATTTCTTCACCCTGGCTTAAGCGTTAAGCCAGATTTAACTATATGGGTAAGCCTGGCTTACGGGTTAAGCCGAGGTGAAGAAATCGGCCCTTAATCTATTCTGGATTCTTCTACTACTGTGCACCCGATAGTAAATAAAAGAACAAACGAGTTTCGCGTTCCAAGATTTGTGAATAACTACAACGGTTTTTTAGTCGTTTAATGAAGAAAATGTTAAATCTGCCGTCGTGTGGGTAGATGATGTTGAGGCCATTGGAACAAAATCATTTGGTTCTCCGACGTCAACTCATGATTCCTATCATGTTCCATTTAATTTGGTATTGCCTATGTAATGATGGCGACAATCAAGAACCTAAAATTGAAGAAAATGCTTTTATTTAAATCGTGCAAGAAATACTTAAGAAAAAACTTGCAAACAACAACGGTGAAATTTTTTGACATTCTAGTGGCGTTGAACTGACATTTTTGCTTGAATTTTTGGCTACTCTGATGACCTCTGATGCTGCAAGGGCTGTCGGCAAGAATTGTCAAAATTGAATCACCCCTCATCATAGCGTAAAAAGCTGGATATGGGCTTATTTTTCTGTACATTCGGGGAAGGGCACATAACACTTTTTTCTCGTTTCAAAGAGCGAGTATTGGCGCTTAAGCCTAGGCTTTGAAGCCAGGACACACGGAGAAATGCCTGTGCCCCATCCCAGGAGAAGAGACGCCAACTGTAACGGAGTGTGCATTAACCTTCTTAGCAGCACCACTCCTAACGATTTTATGTTCAAACACAATCCCCCTAAAACGAAACGGTTGGTACGGTTGCCCCCGTTTCTTCCTTCATTCAATTCAAAAAGGTTTGTCAATCATGTTATTCATAAGTGGATGACCTGATTGCCTTAAATTTTTGAATTATCTTCCAACCCATTAGTCTGCACAGTGGGCCTGGCCATTTTAATATTTGTATCATATCTCTGATATGCTGCAAATATTAATGCTGACAAGAAAATATCAAAAAATTGATATTTCCAGGATGCTTTTCAATACTGGCTGTGCAAGCACTAAAATAGAAAAATAGAAATAGAAATACCTCTATAGCAGATCATTGACACTCCGTCACATCGGTTTCGAGGGCGTTGGGCGCTTCTACGTAAATGAAAGCTTAACACCACTCTCCAGACGCATATTGAACGCTGCGAACAAGCTTAGAAAGGAGGGCCGTATCTACAGGGTGTCTACGAAGAATGGTTTGGTTTCTGTAATTACCCACGAGAAAGCAGATGCCGTCATAGTAGATAATCTTGAACAATGGTTGTACCTGAAATCAAACCTATCCTAATAGTTATCTCTTTCCTTCATACAAAATTACATGTTTCATTTCCCTATCTTCCATTGTATCCATCCACTCCTAAAAGTTAAACTGTAATAGCATCGCCTTCCCTAGTTTATCTCTTGATTTCCTTTGTTTCTAATCCTAACAAATCCTTGCTGTCTCCTTCCTGAAAGTTTTGGGGTTGGGATGCTGTTGGGATGCTGTTGGGAAATTGTTGCTGTTGCTGGTGCTGTTTTGTACCTTTGGCCGCCTGCTGCTGCTAGTTGCTGTTATTGCTGCTGATGTGAATGCTGCTGTTGTTGTTGGAGTTTCAATCAATTTCTTTTTCTTTTAAGCCACTTGTCTGCACTATGTGATTCAAAGTTCCTTTGTTAGAAATGCTAGTTGGTAAAATAAGATTGTGGTTCCTAATAGTTCGCTGCCGTGTGCAGCATAGTTGTCCCATGTTACAAAACAGCAAACCGAGAAAAACGCGTTTTAAGTTCCAGCCTTGTTTCCCTCTCTACGAACAAGTGTAATAAAAAATCAAAGTGAATTCATCAGGAGAGCGTTAGAATTGGTATTTATCATTGAAGTATGAACCAAAAATTTCATAGGTATTAAATTTACTTTAACTTTTTAAATAAAAACTCTGGTGGGACTGTAATGCCGATAAATCTAGCAAATTTCGGGATTTTATCGGCATAAGCTGTCCCATGTCATGCGAGATTTTCAGCATAAGCTGTCCCATGTTTCAGTTTTCAGCATAAGCTGTCCCATGTTGGATGTTATCAGGATTCCCGGAGAATGTCCAGGATTCACACAGACATTCTCGGCATTCCCGGCGAATTTTTGGAATTCATGTAGTATTGTTAGGATTTCTGGAGGACTTTGGGGAGGGAGGGGTGAAACGTACCATTTCATGAAATTGCCAAAATAATTTTTAAAAATCCATGTGAGTATTATCGAACCGGGCTCGACGAGTTGATGTTGTAAATCGATGTCCGACGCAATTTTGAAATCCAAAATGGCGGCTTCCGGTTTCTGCAAATCCATGGAATCCCACGCAATATGGATATTTCCGGAACGGGCACGACAAGCAGATGTTGAAAATCGATGTCCGACGCCATTTTGAAATCCAAGATGGCGGCTTCCGGTTTCTGCAAATGCATGGAAACCCACGCAATATGGATATTTCCGGAACGGGCTCGACAAGCAGATGTTGAAAATCGATGTCCGACGCCATTTTGAAATCCAAGATGGCGGCTTCAGGTTTCTGGAAATCCATGGAAACCCACGCAATATGGATATTTCCAGAACGGGCTCACCGAGCAGATGTTGAAAATCTATGTCCGACGCCATTTTGAAATTGGGTATGGGTAAACATGGGTAACATGGGTAAAACTACTACATACTTCTTTGGGATAGTTTTCTTCCTTTTTAAATGATGTTGAGCAACCGTTACCGATTTCGGTTCACCATCTTAGTGTTCCAAACCTCATCGGATATCGATTTATGTTCTTCGCATCAAACCCGATCGATGACAACCTTTATTATACAGCAGCATCGCATGTATTACAAAATGTTATCGGATGTCAGCATTGAAATTACGGCCGCCATCTTGGATTATGGTCCGCCATCTTGAATTTCAAATAGGCTTCGTATATCTTTCCAAGTCCTACGATATTCTTTAGGAAGCCGTTTGAAGGGACCATCATAGCAATCAAAAAAAAAATTCAGTATGGAAAAATTTACCTCCATGAGTCGATATCGAGTCAAGGAACATCGACTCATGGAGGTTCGATTGTTGTATCATAGCTTGTACCACCATTCCACCGCCATATTGAATTGTAATCCGCCATCTTGGATTTCAAAACGGCGTCATATATCGATTTTCGACTTCTACCCATCGAGTCCGATTGATAGATACCCATATTACATGGTATCATAGCTCTTAACACCATTCCGTGGCCGCCATCTTGGATTTCAAAATGCCGTCAAAAATCGATTTTTGAGTTCTACTTATCAAGTCCGATCGATAAATACCCATATTGCATGGTATCATAGCTCAAAACACCATTCCGTGGCCGCCGTCTTGGATGATAATTCGCCATCTTGGATTTCAAAATGGCGTCAAATATCGATTTTTGAGTTCTACTCATCAAGTCCGATCGATAGATACCCATATTGCATGGTATCATAGCTCATACCACCATTACATGGCCGCCATATTGGATTATGGTCCGCCATCTTGGGTTTCAAAATGGCGTCAAATATCGATTTTTAACATATACTCATCAAGTCCAATCGATAGATCCTCATATTGCATGGTATCATAGCTCAAAACACCATTCCGTGGCCGCCATCTTGGATTATGGTCCACCATCTTGGATTTCAAAATGGCGTCAAATATCGATTTTTGAGTTCTACTCATCAAGTCCGATCGATAGATACCCATATTGCATGGTATCATAGCTCAAAACACCATTACATGGCCGCCATATTGGATTATGGTGCGCCATCTTGGATTTCAAAATGGCGTCAAATATCGATTTTTGAGTTCTACTCATCAAGTCCGATCGATAAATACCCATATTGCATGGTATCATAGCTCAAAACACCATTCCGTGGCCGCCGTCTTGGATGATAATTCGCCATCTTGGATTTCAAAATGGCGTCAAATATCGATTTTTGAGTTCTACTCATCAAGTCCGATCGATAGATACCCATATTGCATGGTATCATAGCTCATACCACCATTACATGGCCGCCATATTGGATTATGGTCCGCCATCTTGGGTTTCAAAATGGCGTCAAATATCGATTTTTGAGTTCTACTTATCAAGTCCGATCGATAAATACCCATATTGCATGGTATCATAGCTCAAAACACCATTCCGTGGCCGCCATCTTGGATTATGGTCCACCATCTTGGATTTCAAAATGGCGTCAAATATCGATTTTTGAGTTCTACTCATCAAGTCCGATCGATAGATACCCATATTGCATGGTATCATAGCTCAAAACACCATTACATGGCCGCCATATTGGATTATGGTGCGCCATCTTGGGTTTCAAAATGGCGTCAAATATCGATTTTTAACATATACTCATCAAGTCCAATCGATAGATCCTCATATTGCATGGTATCATAGCTCAAAACACCATTCCGTGGCCGCCATCTTGGATTATGGTCCACCATCTTGGATTTCAAAATGGCGTCAAATATCGATTTTTGAGTTCTACTCATCAAGTCCGATCGATAGATACCCATATTGCATGGTATCATAGCTCAAAACACCAATCCGTGGCCGCCATCTTGGATTATGGTCCGCCATCTTGGATTTCAAAATGGTGTCGGATATTGATTTTTGACTTCTACTCATCAAACCCGATCGATAGATACCCATATTGCATAGTATCCGTAACAGATTCACCGTTAAATAGCAAGCACTCTGACGTTTTGACCGCCATCTTGGAACCTAAGCCGCCATCTTGAATTCCAATACCCTTAATAACCATCTCTTTAACAAACAAATAAACAAACATACAAATTTACATACACATTAACATACAATTTAACATACAAACATACATACATTGACTTTTATATATATAGATTGCATGGTTTAGAGCCTAAAACTCCATTAAACAGTCGCCATCTTGAATTTTGAGCCGCCATCTTGGATTGTAGACCGCCATCTTGGATATTCTGGTCGCCATCTTTGGACTGGTTACTGATTACACCCTCCACTGGTTACTCATAGCTTACTCCAATTTAGCTTTAAAAGCTGAAAAAAAAAACATGGGACAGCTTATGCTGAAAAATTGAACATGGGACAGCTTATGCTGCAAAATAGAACATGGGACTACTGCAAAATTGAACATGGGACAGCTTATGCTGGAAAATTGAACATGGGACAGCTTATGCTGAAAATTGGAACATGGGACAGCTTATGATGACAAAAATGAACATGGGACAAATTGACTTGATGTTGTTTTTATAGATTTTCCGAACAAAGTGTACTAACCGAGGGCAGTTTCTAAAAGAATACGTAAAAATAGACCGTTTGGCGAAAAAAAGTCAAAATCGACAAAATGTAACATGGGACAACTATGCTGCACACGGCAGTTCGTTCTTCTTCATGTTGTGTTGATCTGGTTGAGGTCTCTCGCTTAATCTATCAGATTGTTATTCAAAATGCTGGCTAACGTTAACAATGTCAGCGCTTCCACAAGTACCTTGATTCCCAGAGCAGTTTTGAGGGCTGCTTTAGGTTCAAATAATCTAAATATTAATCATATTAATGTACAGAGTCTGATAGAACGTAGATTTTCTAAATTCAATGAATTAAAAATGAACATATTTGACTGCAATCTCGACATAATCTGTATGACAGAGACTTGGATGTATGATTCTATCAATAATCGAATGGTTTCTGAAGATGGTTATAAGATTTTTAGAAATGGCCGAAACAGGCATGGCGGGGGTGTTTGCATTTACATTCGTGAAGGCTTAGATGCCGTGTTGTGGATGCATCAGTCAACGATGGTGGTAATGGTTTTTGATCTGCTCGTCGTATTTCGTTCGCCTTTGAAAGTTTTTTTTTCTTCGCGATTCCGCTGACAGTTTGGCCGGTGCTACGCCATCCGGATGGCTCTTCCGCGGGTGAAAAAGTGTGAAATATGGATTTTGAGAAGATTTGTGTTCAAACATCCATGTTACTGAAGCAGCTGGCAGCGCTACACCATCCGGAAGTGCTTTAGTGTCTTGTGCGTGATTGCATGCCGCTGGCAGCAGGGGGTTCACGCAAGCGGGGCCGAAGTAGTTTTATCGTATTTTTTGGCGTTTTTGGCTGATCGGCCATTAGATTGGGGCTGTCCATTTATTACGTAAGGGATTTTTTACGATTTTTCGACACCACCCCCCCCCCCCCCGTAAGATTTTTTGTATGAGAGCCCAAAAACTTTTGTATGGCCCGTAAGATTTTTCAAACCCCCCTCCCCCCAAAAACCATTACGTAATTAATGGACGGCCCCATTCGAGAATCGGTCGGTATTTCCACCAAGATATCAATGATTCGCGAGTGGTTCCAGAATCGAAAGTGTGGCCTCATATTCATAATTCTGTGAGAGGTCAAGTGACGTGTGTTCTAATGATGACTGAATGCGTGCGTGATGGTGGCGAGACGAGGAGCATGCCGAGCATGCCTATCTGCGCTGTTACGATGTTCCCATGGTGATGGCAGCGCTACCTTGAATGGATTCCGGTGAGAATGTTCTGATTATAGCTACTACATCAAATTGAACTAAATACGCGCCAGATTCAAATTTACCTTTTAAACAGGAAGTGTGTTTGTATTATCATTATCCATTTGATAACGGTAATGCACACATGCGGGGCTTGTTGTAAGTGAAAGTGACCTCGGAATGGACGTGAGTAACCAGACATTCTGAAACGGGTCACTGGATCCCAACAGAGCAATCACCTTTCAACTCCCGGGCTAAAGATGATTTCAGTTGTGAGTGTGAAATTCAGTAAAAACCATACAGGCAACTGAAGACATCTTTCTTCCATAATACCACTGCCGGACAGTGGGAGTTGAATTGTACACACACACACACACACACACACACACACACACACACACACACACACACACACACACACACACACACACACACACACACACACACACACACACACACACACACACACACACACACACACACACACACACACACACACACACACACACACACACACACACACACACACACACACACACACACACACACACACACACACACACACACACACACACACACACACACACACACACACACACACACACACACACACACACACACACACACACACACACACACACATCAGTCAACGATGGTGGTAATCAGAGCCGTAGCGTGGTCCCACGGCGCCCTTGGCAAGCATCCAGATTGGCGCCCCACGACAATTAGACATTATTATTTTGCTAAATTTGTTTATTCAAAGTTATGTATACGTTTTCGAAGTTTTCAAAGAGTACGAACAGATTTTGCATTTCAAGAATCATACTTAGACCAGCACACTAGTTAAAAATGACATTTCAAATTCTTAAAATGTGTAAACCAGTGTGTATGTCTCTATAAGGCCTGAAGAGACGATGTTTTGTTAGAGGGAATTTTGTGCATCCCTAGATTGGCTAGTCGGGCTCTGTAGTCTGTGTGGCAAGTCAACGTACAGACTACTACCGCTCTTGAGATGTGGTATTCATTCGTGTGGAATCTGCCCAGCAATCAAGACGCGGTTGGAAAAGGCCGGAGCTCGGCTAGTTTGATCAATTAGTTTGGAGCCAATAGTGCGAATACTGTTCACATTTCAGAAGTGGGATATTAGCACGTGAAGAAGGCTACGGTTCGCAATTGGTATAAATTATCGTAAGTTGGGAATATCATCCATTATTGGTGAGTATTATTGAACAGTAATCGCTTCAACTGAACATGAGAAAATTCTTGGTGACGTGTTCGCGACAATCGCGTTGTACCGTATATGTGCGCATGTATGTGTGAGAGGATTACAGGCAACAGCAGCGCCTGTATTGATTTCCGGTGCACATACGAGGAAAACAACGCATGAACAAAAGTGAAGTTTTTGTACCCATATTCCCAGTTATTTTGATCTTATATTGTTGACGAGTGTGCGTGTGTGAGTGGACGCCCATGAATGTCAAAGAGTGTACGTATTAGAATGTGATGTCGAGTTTGTGAATGAAGGTTGTGTGCGTGACTGGCGGGGCGAGTTGCTGCAACTGCAGAAAAGGCCGCCATTGCTAAAGTTTTCCTGCCGTCGCACGGACGCCACGATAGACGCTCTGCGATTAAATAGAACATTTTGATCGTAAAAAGAACATTTACAGTGCTAGTGGAGCCAGAAAGAAATCTCCGTGCAAAATTCACTGTAAGTTACAAAAATAAACAACCTAATGCGCACGTCCGAAAGAAATTTGTGTGTTAACTTTTTCAGCATTTTGTTGGTATTCCCAGCTACAGCTTCTTCGTTCAATTGATCCAAAACTCGCTTCTGGTTATTGGTAAGTGCTTTATCCGATCTAGTGGGGCATGAATGTATATTTCGACAACTTTCAACAGCAAACAGTCACTATGAATCGATTGCGTGTTGATTATGATCGTCGTCCGAGACGTGCCGCTAATGGAGACGATAATGATGCAGGTCTCGCGATGCGGTCGAATGAGGTGGAGGCCGTCATATCCGAATTTGATCCTGACACCAATCGCGGTCAGTCTGCCGAAGACAGGCTCAACGAAATTGACTCGATGGCCGAAATTTTGGGCTGGGACCAACGACGAACTCTATTGTACGCCTGCATGCGGCTCAAAGGCCCTGCAAAGTTTTGGTTTGATGGTTGCAAGCAGGAGCTGCGCAACTGGCAGATTTTCCGAGAGAGATTGTTGGAAAATTTCCCGACCGTCGTCGACACCGCTGGAATTCACAAAAGACTTCTCAACCTGAAACGAAAAGCGGACCAATCGGTGGAATCATATTTCCACGAAACAGTGGCTCTGGGTCGAAAGATCAGACTGTCGGATGATTTGATCAAGCATTACCTGATTAAGGGCCTACCATATGCATCGACTCGAGCCGTTATGGCACAGGACCCTGCTGTAACCTTGCCGCAGTTCTTGAACGCGCTTATCCGGGTGGAGCGAGCGACGAAGGATATCGAGAAGCGAGATACTGAAGTTGCTGGGCGATATGGATCCAACAAAACTCCAGGAAGGAAATCACTCGATGCCAGGAAGTCGATGGACACCAATCGAGCTGACGCTGCTGTACGCAACGCAACTCCAGCACGAGCGGAACCGCAGCCCGGTCCGTCGAAGACAACCCCATTAAACCAGAAACGCCAATGTTTCATCTGCCGGTCTGAAGAGCATCTAGCACGCAAGTGTCCGCAACGCAAGGATTTTCGTTCCGAGGTGGTATGCAACCGCGCCACCATGTAAATAAAGTGGTTTATTCAAAGATTGCTACTATTAAAGGCGTACAGGTCACTGCTTTCGTGGATTTAGGTAGTGAGAGAACTCTTTTGAAAGAACAAACTGCGAAAATGTTGGCGTTGGATATAGAAAACGAGAAGTCATTGCTGAAGGGATTCGCCGGTGGAGTATGCACAACAATTGGAGCAGTAACAGAAAAAATTGAAATGGACGGATACGTGAATAAGCTCAGGATTTTGGTAGTTCCCGATAGCGCGATGCAGTATGACTTGCTGGTGGGGGACGATTTCTTTGGTAGAGAAGGAGTGAGTGCAGTGAAGACCGCAGACGCACTCGCCATCCAATGTGACAAGCCAGCAGTCCTGAGTGTAGAAGCATCGAGGAACCATAACACTACAGTGCCATTAAAAATCGACGATTTGAATGTTGGACCGTCTTCGGAAAACGCGAAAATGCAACTGGTGACCCTTGTGAATCGATATCGCTCCTGTTTCGCAGTAAACCTGAAGGAGATTGGTTATACGGATATTGAAACAATGCACATTTCGCTTAAAGAGGATAAGGTGGTTAGACATGTCCCTTACAGGGTGGCATACGGACAACGAAAATATTTGCAGGATGAAATAAAAGACCTGCTGGAGAATGACATTATAGAGGTTTCAACATCCGAGTATGCGTGGATTACCGTATGCTCAACTCTATCATCCAAAAGGAATATTTCCCCACAAACCTCGTTGAGGAAGAGATCAACAACTTGAGTTAAGCGTGTGTTCACTTTATTGGATATGATGAACGGCTATTTCCAAATCGGCGTTGCTGAAGATTCACGGAAATACACTGCCTTTGTTACGCCGGACGGACAATACCAATTCAAGCGTGTACCTTTTGGCCTTTCCAACTCTGTCAGCGTATTTTGTCGAACGATGAGCAAAATTATTGAACCGTTGAAAGAAGAGGGCATTTCATTTTACTTCGACGATGTACTGATTGCCACTGAGACGGAGCAGGAAAATTTGGATCTGCTGGAACGATTTCTCATCGAAGTGTCAAAGTCCGGGATGACGCTCAAGGTCGGTAAGTGTGAATTTTTCAAAACATCTTTGGACTACTTGGGCCATGTCGTCACGGAAGGATGCGTGTCACCTGGACAAAGCAAAACTGAGGCTGTAGATAAGTTTCCTGTCCCCGAAGATGCACTAGGCGTTAGGCAGTTTTTAGGCCTTACGGGATATTTCCGCCGTTTTGTACAAAATTACGGTCAAATAGCGGCTCCACTCACGAGGCTTACAGGAAAGGTTCCTTTTGTTTGGGGAAAAGCTGAACAGATTGCATTTGAAAGCCTTAAATTTGCCTTGACTAGATGACCAGTATTAGCTCTTTATGACCCTTCTCTCGAACACGAAGTTCACTGTGACGCAAGCAGTTTCGGGTTGGCAGGGATTCTCATACAAGTCAACGAGAGAAGTGAGGCTCAGCCCGTAATGTATTACAGCAGAGCTACGTCAGACCCAGAATCTCGATACCACAGCTACGAGTTGGAGGTTTTGGCAGTGGTTGAAAGTTTGAAAAAGTTTCGCTACTACTTGCTCAATAAGCACTTCACCGTTTATACCGACTGCCAGTCCTTGGCTTTAACGCGTGCCAAGAAGGAACTTAATCCTCGCATTGCTCGTTGGTGGCTGACTATTCAAGAGTTCTCCTTTGATTTGAAGTTCCGATCTGGTCGGCAAATGAATCATGTCGATAGTCTTAGCCGTAATGTAATACGTCGTGCTGGAGAAGTTGAACGCGTTATGGCAATAGCTGTCGATAGCTTCGATTGGGTAGCAGCACTGCAACTCCAAGATGGTAAAATCTGTAAGGTGAAAAAAATGCTTGAGGGATTATTAACGCCAGAAAAGGATATAATCAAGAGCTACAAAGAAGCTAACGGTCGCATTTTCCGTGTAACACCAAATGGCCTGAAATTCGTTGTTCCAACGAAGGTGCGTTTTCATGTCGTCAAGTCATTGCACGACGATATGGGGCATCCCGGAATAGATAAAACAACCGAGTTAGTGAATCAGGACTTCTGGTTCGAGAATATGAACGCTTTCATCAGGCAGTATGTGAAATGTTGTATTGAGTGCGCAGCAAACAAGCGAGGACTCGACGAAACTCGGATTACAATACACACTCACCTAAAGCAGCCTATTCCTTTCTGGGTAATCCATGCTGACTACTGTGGTCCTTTTCCGAAAAGTAAGAGGCAGAACACGCAGGTGAATAAATCCCTAGATAACTTCCTGAAAACCTCCCTGAAGGCATTTCTAAAGGGATTCTTCGAGAATTTTTAGTAAGAATCTCCAGAAGAATTCTTTATTTGCTTTTTTTTAATAATTTTTAATATAAGATTTTGAGAGAATTTCTGGAGAAATTCTTTGAAATGTTTTTAAAGAAATTTCTTGAGAAAATTCTGAAATAGTTTTTGAAAGATTTGCTTAAAGAAGCCCAGTAAAAATCCGAAGAAATACCTGGTGAAATTTATGAAGAAATTCCCGAAATATTTATTTGTTTGAAGGGAATGAACAGCGTCGTCTGAATATTTTTCATTTAAAATACTTGTTAAAAACACTCTGAAATATGTCAATAAATAAGTTTCCAGTAATTTTCAGAGAAAAACTTTCACTAGAATTTTGAAAACTTATTGATTTTGCTTGCTCGTTAAAAAACAACTAAAATAACTTCCAAAGTAAAAAAAACAAGCTAAATTCCCAGGTAACATCATGATAAATAATCTAGCGAACGAATTTTTGAGAATAACGTAATGTAAAAAACACTCGATCAATCTTAGATATTTTGAAGTCTTGGTAACATACAAGAAAACAATAGCATCATAATATTCCTTCTAGCCTTTTTCCTTTTCGGCGACCCTTAGAGGCTGGCGCCCTTGGCGGGGGCCAACCTGGCCAACCCCACGCTACGGCTCTGGTGGTAATGCGCGAGGTACAGAGTTTTTATGTTGCGAAATTAAAAGTGGGAATGATCGGTTTATGCTTGTACAGTCCGGATTCGCTGGTTGGGTCGCGACTGCGCCCCGATTAGCGAATTGTGTTCGTTCGTTGGGGCAACTGACAGCTGATCAAAATGCTCTAGACACACGCAAGTGACAAGAAATACGACACGGAACACTCATATACTTGCGCAAACGTTGTGTATACAGGAGCTGTGATGCGACGGCGGTCAGACGTCAAAATCGTTTTGACATATATTTTGACATTGACAGTGCTTTTTAGTTGGGTTTTGCCCCAACCAGTGAACATTCAACCATCGAGACAGCCCATCTAATGAGCTCTCAACGAACGAATCGTCACTGTAGTATATTATAATCCCCCAGATGTAGATTGTTCAAATACGCTGCTGCAACACTGATGAGTTTACTGTTAACTATGAATTAACCTTTTTCATAGGAGATTTCAATACTGATTGATTCAAATGCAATAATAGACAAATTAGGCTCAGAGATGTTATATCCGGAATGGCATATGTTTGCATCAACAGTGAACCAACTTTTTTCCACCAAACGGGTTGCTCATTTCTAGACCTTTGCTTGACTGATTCGCCCGATAAGGTTTTGAAACACGATCAAATTTCACTGCCTGGAGTCTCTAACCATGACATGGTATTTGTTTCGTTGAAAATAGGATCACCCAAGGATAAATCTAGTGTTTACTATCGCGATTACTCTAACTTCGACTCTCTAGCTTTACAAAATGTATTCAATTGCATTGATTGGAATACATACTTTTTGCGAGATGATCCTGATTTTTTGTTAGAGTATCTAAATGATAAGTTACGATTTTTACATGATACATATATACCTATTCGGATTAGTAGACCCAAGAAAAATCCGTGGTTTACTTCTGAAATCGAGCAAGCGATTATTTCACGAAATATAGCATATAAAAATTAGCTGCGAGACAAACCAGTTGATAACAATTTGCAGTACAAAAGGGTTCGTAACCGGGTAACTTGTTTGATCAGAAATGCGAAGGTTAATTACGAAAAACGTACCGTAAATGTTAATGTGTCGAGCAAACAATTGTGGAACAACATAAAAAAGCTTGGAGTTTCCAAAGATAAACACCAGGTAATAATTGCAGTGCCACTTCTAATGCGATAAACAATAGGATGATTGCTGATTACATTTTTACTGATTGCTCTCAGTTGGCGCCAGCAGCGGAAGGTGCAGACAAGAACCTTTATAGCATCTGGTTTCCAGCGCTGACACCATCGCTGGTATTCAATGCATCGTTTGTGCTACTCTCGGTTGTCAACTTTCTCAAATTTTCATCTCAAGCTCACGGAAGCATGGTAGTCAAGAACTGTCAAATCGTATGGAAAAAATACTAAAAACGTTAATTGCTAGAAAATGGGATAATTTCGTGAAAAGTTAGTGATTAGAAATCAACAATGATTTGAAAAGGCAACTTTTAGTGTTTACTTCATGTTCCGGAAAAACTTTTTCACCGAGAAAATTCGATTTTACTAGCACACAAAAAAGTGCCATCTGTTACATTTTTAGTTTGGAATGTCGATCTATTACTTCTCGTCAAATTTTATCTCCGATAATCAACCCATGCATACTTATTCAACAAATGTGGATGGATTTGTGTTTCAAGAAATAGAAAATTTTGAAATTGTGAACGCAGTTTTCGACATTAAGTCCAATGCTGTGGGGCTAGATAACATTTCCATTGAATTTATCAAAATTATTTTACCATTAGCAATACCACTTTTTAACCACCTTTCCAACAGCATAATTACGACTACCAGATTCCCTGCTAAGTGGAAACAAGTAAAAGTAATCCCCATCAAGAAGAAAGAAAGAAATTCTGATATTACGAACCTAAGGCCAATCAGTCTACTGTGTTCCCTTTCAAAGGTTCTGGAGAAGCTTTTAAAAAATCAGATGTGTGAGCTTCCTAACCCAGTATCAGTCTGGTTTTCGGAGGAAGCATAGTACAACTACTGCACTTTTAAAAGTGCACGATGATATCTCTAGATCCATAGACAAAAAAGGTATCGCTATATTATTATTAATAGACTTTGCTAAAGCCTTCGACCGCGTATCCCATCTTAAGCTTCTCGATAAATTATCTTCAAAATTTTATTTTTCTAATACTGCTGTATCTTTGATCAAATCTTATCTTAGTGAACGAACACAAACCGTTTTTCACAATATGGAATTTTCAACATTTATAGAAATAAAATCTGGAGTACCTCAAGGATCAATTCTTGGGCCGTTATTATTTTCTCTTTTATAAATGATCTTCCCTTGGGCTCTCAAGCTGGGTATCGAATTCTCTCCGGAGAAAACTGAGATGGTTGTCTTTTCTAAAAAACACAAACCGGCAAAGTTTCCGCTCCATCTGATGGGTAAGACAATCACTCATTGCATGTCTTCTCAATATCTCGGCGTCTGGTTCTACTCCAAATGCACCTGGGGGAAGCACATTGTGTATCTACAGATGTGATACAGAAATGCCAAAAGCGAATCAACTTTATGCGAACTATTACCGGAACATGGTGGGGAGCACATCCGGAAGATCTGATCAGGCTGTACCAAACAACCATTCTGTCGGTTTTAGAATACGGTAGCTTCTGTTTTCAATCCGCGGCGAAAACACACTTGCTGAAGCTTCAACGGGTTCAGTACCGTTGTTTTCGGATCGCGTTAGGTTGCATGAACTCAACTCACACTATGAGTTTAGAGGTGCGGAGTTGTGCGGAGTTATCGTTCCGGTTCCTCATCCGATGCGAGGTTGTGAATCCATTGGTCATAGAAAATTTCGAAAAAACTGCTCGAATAGAACCCTCAAACTCGTTTTATGAGTGTGTACTATTGGTACATGACGCTGGAGGTAAGCCCATCTCCGGTTAACACCAATCGTGACAACTTCTTAAACTTCGACAGTTGCTCTGTAGATCTTGATCTGTCCATGAAGGATGAGATCACCGGAATACCAGAATCTTTTCGTTCCGTGTGTATTCCACAAATTTTTGCAAGTAAGTTTGGGCATGTTAGCGGGGACAGACAGTTCTTCACAGACGGTTCGAAAACCGATGATTCGAGTGGTTTCGGTGTCTACAACGAATTTCATAGCGCCACCTACATGCTTCAATAGCCATGTTCGGTATACATTGCTGAGCTAGCGGCTATATACTACACCTTAGAGTACATTCGCACTCTTCCACCTGAGCACTACTTCATTTTTACCGACAGTCTAAGCTCTCTGGAGGCTGTTCGGTCAATGAAACCGATGAAGCACTCAGCGTACTTCCTGAATGGAATACGCCAGGTCTTGAGTGCTTTGTCCAAACGCTCATACATCATCACCATAGCTTGGGTCCCTTCACATTGCTCAATTCCGGGCAATGAGAAAGCGGACTCTCTGGCTAAGGTGGGCGCTAGCGAAGGCGATATTTACGAGCGTCAAATCGCCTTCGACGAATTTTTTGCATTGGCCCGTCAGGAGACCTTGATCAGCTGGCAACACAAATGGAGAGATGGAGAGATGGGTAGATGGTTGCACTCAGGCCCGTGCACAGAAGTGGCGCCAAGGGAGGGGTTTTTCCCAATTTCGGCAAAAGGCGGAGGGGCGCCTAGTATATGAAGCGTCGGTAATGGGGAGGGTTTAACACCAAAACCCCCCCCTTGTGCACGGGCTTGGTTGCACTCCATCATTCCACAGGTGTCGAAGAAGCCATGGTTCAAAGGGTTGGATTTAGGCCGCGATTTCATTCGTGTAATGTGTCGGCTGATGTCCAACCACTATTTGTTGAATGCACATACCTTCCGTATTGGGCTCTCAGAAAGCAATCTCTGTGTCTGTGGCGTGGCTTACCAGGATATCGAACATGTCGTGTGGGGATGCAATGAGTATCGTGAGGTCAGATCTGAGCTGCATGAAATTCTCCGGGTCCGAGGAAAACAACAGAAACCCGTTAGAGAAGTGTTGGCAGGACTTGATTTGGAATACATGAACCTGATTTACCAGTTTTTGAAACGTGTTGATGTCAGAGTTTGATGTAGTACGTTCCTTGTTTTCGTTGTCTGCCTTTTGGTTTTGTTGTTCGACCCTGTCTGTCGTTGCCCCCCTTCCGTTTGTCCTCTTCTTGTCGTTGTCTACCAATAAAGTCCTTTCTTTTTGGTTCCGTTACAGATATGGATAATTTGTTCCATCAATGTTTTTAGTATAAGTTAGCAAATAATTTAGTTTTAAACCCATAGACCCGTCCTTCCCAATTTTATTTTATTTTTTTTTTCAATCCTTAACCTCGAAACAGCCGCGAGTACTTCGGCTTCCCAAACTAACATAGTCTTAAGGCAGTAATAAATTGTAAAATGTAAAATCAATGTAAAAACAAAAGATTTCGGCTCAGTTATGCCCATGTGGCGCCCTGGAAGGCTCGGCTAAACGAATAAGTAAAAAAAAAATGATCTTCCGTCAGTTTTAGAATATTGTTCAGTCCACCGTTTTGCTGACGATGTTCAAATTTATCTATGCAGTGACATTAATATAACATGTATGAAATTTCGAGAAAAAATAACTCAGATTTACAAAAACTTCTGGAATGGTCTAGAAGAAACCTGCTGATGATTAATCCCAGTAAAACTAAAGCTCTTCTCATCAATAAGTCTAGATCTAGCCTTCAACCTCCAGATTTATATTTTGACAACGAAAAATTGCAGTTTGTAGATCAAGCCTTAAATCTATGAATAATTTTTACATCAAACCTTTGTTGGGATGCTCAAATAAACCAGCAATGTAGAGAAATATACTACGGTTTAAAACAATTAAACTTATCTTCTCGACATTTGGACACTCATACAAAAATAAGACTTTTCAAAACTCTTTTATTACCGCGCTTCATATTTTGTGATTTCATTTACAGCAATGCTTCTATGGCTTCAATGAATAAAATGCGTTTAGCTCTAAATGCTTGTGTGCGAAACGTTCATCGCCTTCCTAAATTTTCTAGAGTTTCTTATTTACACGAGACGTTGCTTGGATGTTCGTTCATGCAATTCTTTGAATACAGATTATGTTTAAATTTATGTAAGATTATAAACTCTAGAACACCTCACTATCTTTTTATAAAAATAACTCGGATGCGACAACCTCGCACTATGAACCTAAGTATACCTCATCATAATTCTGCATACTACGGGCATTCATTTTTATGTTCGAAGCATTGTACTTTGAAACGCGCTGCCAGTTAATGTCAAGTTATCCTCTTCTATAATTGGGTTTAAGCAAGACCTTCTTCATAGGTTCAGCAACATAAATTAGTTAACATGAATTAGTTAAGATGAATTATGGAACCTTCAGGAACATATTATAGTAAGTAAAACATGATTTTGTATTCTTATTGAAATCAATTTGCGGCATTTAAAAAGACTTTGTCTTACGTCGCACGAGTTATTATAAATAAATAAATAAATAAATAAATAAATGATTTGAATTACCCGTTAAAAAGTGAAGCAATGGGAAGCGAACAGTGACACGTCTGTTGGTCTGTGGTGATCATACCATGAACAGATTTGCTAGTTTGACATGTAGAAATCCGCCAATTTAACACAGGGTATGGAAGCTGTCAATTTCTACTTTGTATGAGAAATGTAGGAAGTGGACCAATACACAGTTTTTGCATTAACCCTCCTTTGGCATTGGGGTCATTTTTGACCGAAACCGTACACCATATCAGCGAGCTATTGCCAACCGGATGCAAAAGTAAGGTTAAAAAGTACTGGCCAACGCAACGTTAGATTTGGCCAATATTCTTAATTTTTTTTGGCAAATCGCGTGTGCTTCTTATGAAAGTGGCCAAATTGGAAGCACCCTGGCCAAAATAGATGCACTAGAG
>NC_085137.1:104418090-104649082 GCF_035046485.1 Aedes albopictus | reverse complement strand
TAAATTTTTGATACAATGAAAACAACACTTTAATTTACCACAGTTCTCTTAATTGAACAACTAGACGAACACAATTGTTTGAAACTTTCTATCAGTTGCCTAATAGTGTTGAAGAAATGATTGAAGGTAAGCTAGTTACAAAACATTAGGTGCCTTTATTCCACTTATGATTCTCAATGGAACAAGCAGCTGTAGTATAGCTTAACAACAGCTGCTTTGTTTATTATCTTCAGATGCACTGAAATATCTTATCAATCCATCAGAATTATCGTTCTTTAGACCAATGTTTAGCTTTTGTCACACAATGTAACAGTATCACTTAATCACCACTGCCCGCAATATTTACTTTTGTGAATATGATAGCTGATAGTGAACCTAATAAGAGCATCCTTGGCTCGTTATGTTTAACCCTTGAATGATCGCGCTGTTGTATTTTGTACAACAAGTTGAAAAAAAAAATAAACTTTGAGCTTACCAACCAAAAGTAAATATCAAATAAATGTCTTGCAGTCAGTGCAGTTGCTATTTTCAGTTATAATTCACTATTAAAAACATTCCGAATCATCTTCTCGCCTTTTCTTTCCAGCAGCGCTTCGCGGTATATCGAATGATTTCGCCAAATACTCCTCGAAACTGAAACATAATTCAAGTAGGCAAAAATTTTAACGAAATGATACGGAATACCGCAAAATGTGAATTAAATTCATCGACAAATGCATGCATAGTTTAAGGGGTTATATACCTAGCGGGGATATTTTTTTATGGCATAATCTGATACTATACTAGCTAGACAATATACACATTGGCGTAACTAGGATTTTTTCCTGGAGGGGGCCCAGGGGGGGCCTCACATGAGATGAATTTTAAGCGGGATGGGCGCCCCATATGTGAATATGCAAATCGGTATTGTAGTTTTGAGTAATCAAAATAACTGTTTCAGATTTGTACATAGTTTCGTAAACTATATGAGTACGAACAATTCCTCCAAGATTTTTTTTCCATATCTTGCTTTAGTGATTCCATCTTGGCTTCTTCCAGAAATTCATTCAAGAATTCATCTAGGGATTCCACTAGACATTTTTTCGGGGATTTGTACTGGGATATCTTTTGAGGTTCCTCCAGTAATTGTTCTAGTGCTTTTTTGAAGTTTCCTTCAGGAATTTCTCCAGAGATCCTTTAGGGTATTTCTGCAGGAATTCAGAGATTTCTACATATATGCCTTCCAGAATTCCACTAGACATTGCTCCAATAATTACATCTGGAATGATTTGAAGTATTTCTGCAGGAATGTATTCCGGAAATTCTTTTAGAAAATTCTACTTACAATTTCTTAAAAAATACTCCAAGATTTGCTTGAAAAAGTTATACAAAAAAACCTTTAGGGCCGTGGCGTAGCAAGGGGGGGGGGGGCGGAGGGTGCGGTCCGCACCGGGCCCCGAATTCAGGGGGCCTCCAAATCAGGGCAGGTTTAGTGTTATAAACCTTCCCTGATTTGGAGGCCCCCTGAATTCGGGGGCCCAGTTTGAATAAAGTTCTGTGATTAGGCGAAAGATTCCTATAAGTATAAGTTCAATACTTGCCAATCTGCTGATAGGTACAGTATGACCCATAAAAAATGCGACAGTTTTCAAAGTCATCGTTCCCCTACTTCGAACTGATTAACCTCGCATGTATCTATTGGATAGTATAGTAGAGCCACTAATCTTATAATGGCAAAGGAACATAGACTGATTCCATGCAAATACCTTCGGAAATATAACGTTGAACATATGGATGTCGAAATCGTCCACGCGCCAGAGGCCGTTTTTTAAGGATATAATTTTCTTCCAATTGCTTTCAATCACATTCAATCAAATTTTATTTTCAAAATAGTACTTTTATGGCTGGATAAGGTCTTCAGGAGTTGGTTGGTTCGTCGGACAAGCACGAAAAAAATATTAACTTATAAATTAAGAGACATTTTGTGAAAATTGAATTATTTGACAAATGATAATTTTTAGAAAATATTATGTTTTAAGCATGAAATTGTTTTTAAGTACATAGTATTTGTACCTATCATAAAGGTAGGTATATATGCCTTCATCGACAAAAAAATGTTTTGAAAAATGTTCTAACAGTGTTAAGTTTTTTATTAATTTATCTAAATTATAGGAAAACTTGATTTTATTTAGAAATTGTTAACAATTATAAGGTATCCCATATACGTAACCAATGAATATTTTGACAAAAAATTTAGAGATCCTGTATGGCAATGACCTCCTTATTGTATCCTAATCCAAAAAAGTTTAATTCATTGGGATTATTTCATTAAAAATCATCAAATACTGCAAATAAATGGAATGTCGCATTTTTTATGGGTCATACTGTATATAGAAGCCTCTTCGTGATTATTAAGAGTTTTTGGAATGGGGAACACAGATGGGTATTTTGAAGTTCTATTACATTAGTTTACAAAATAAAACGAAAGTCATGAACTTCTGTCAACGACCAACATTTTTGAAGCATAATTCAGCGCTGATTTCGAAACCGTGCTTCAAAAAATTTAAAGTAGAATAGTTTTTTTAGTTTTATCTCAATGTCGAGTTTTACAACTTTTTAAAATATAAAAATTCTAATATCTTGCGTTTTGTTCAACCAATTTAAAATCTTTTTCCATAAATTAAAAGCTGAATAATAGTTCTATCTGAATGTCGTGTTTTACAACTTTTAAAAATAAAAATTCTAATATCTTGCGTTTTGTTCAACCAATTTTAAATCTTTTTCCATAAATTAAAAGCTGAATATAATACCATTCGATCATCTGAATGCAGGTTTTGCGTCAGATTGATGAAATTCAAGATATTGGCGAGTTTTGGGGCCAATCTCCTTTAACATTTCTTCAGGAATTTCTTCAAAAAATTCTCAAGAAATCCTTCAGGAATTCCTTTGAGATTTTTTGTAGGATTTTTTCAATCAGTCGTTTAGAAATACCCCTTCGGAATTGTTCATTAAGTCATTCAAGAAATCCTTTAGTTGGGCCTTAAGGAATTTCTTCAAGATTGATTTTATAGATTTCTTTAAGTAGGAATCTTGTAGGAGTTTCTCATGGAAATATCTATGGTGATTTTTTGGGATCATGCTTGGAGCCATACCTGAATGGATCTTGTGAGATTTTCTAAAGAAATTTGAATGTATTTCCGAAGAAATCCTTGTAAAAATGTCTGTAGGAATTTTTGTATAAATTGCCAAAGAAATCCTTGAAGAATCGCCTAGATGAATTCTAAGATGTGTTAGGGAAGAATCATTGGGTTGATTTTGGAGGCATATTTGATGATGATCTTGAAAGATTACTACAGTACTGTGAAGTAGTTCTAGAAGTACTAGGAGTACTATGAGTATTTACATAAAGGATTCCTGAAGAAATTTTGCAAGCAAAGGGATTTTTGGAAGAACTACTTATGAAACGCCTAGATAATTATTCTAAGAAACCAATGTCGGAAACCTCAAAGAATTCCAAATTATTTGGTGCAAATAAAAAAAAACAATCTTCAAAACAATTCCTGATATATTTCCTTGGAGGAATTTCTGTAAGACCCCTTGAGGAAGATGATGATTAACCTGTGCTTGTTAGGGGAATATCTGTAAAAGAAAATCTGTAAAAGAAAATCCCTGGCCAAGTTCGCAGGGGTTGACGGTATTAAAGTGAAGGAGTTTCATTTTGATTATTGTAATGTAGTGTTCTTTAGTGAAACATATCACCTTTTTAACACTTTAATGCGCCTCCAACGGTTCATCACGAACCGGCTGCTGCAGATGAAGTATGGCTGATCATATGCATCAGACATGCTCGATAAACAGGAGGAACCGCCGGGGCTCAGTAGAGTCTATTCCCAAGCAATAGTTCCAAGTCGGTTGGATTTGAGAAGGTTTTGACGATCGTTACAAATCCTAATAAAAGTATTATAGGATTTGTGACAGGTTTTGGAACCTTTTACAGCCATCTGACTTCAAAATCTTGTTTGGGCTCTATTTCCCACGTTTCTCGGTTGATTTTTATTACATACCCAGCTAACACAAAGTCTTATATGATGTTGAATAGGATGCTGAAGTGGAGGCCATATGCGTACATGCTTCCATTTAACCGCGTGTAAAGTGTATGTATATCGCCTCCACTTTTGCATCCTATTTAACATCATATGCGATCATGTGTGGACTGGGTAGTAATTTATTAATGTCATAGTCGCTTTTTCGAATTTTTACAATGTTAGTTGGTCATATTTTCTTTAAATAAAGCAATAAAAATCGACCAAAGAATCAATAGTGGGAAGGAGATCTGCAGCACTTAATTGTGCTGATAGATTCAAAGCTAACGTGCGAACACTTAAACGCATTGTTGACGTCAATGCGTTCGACGTGACATTTTGTACAAAAACTGACTGCTTTATATTAACTGAACAACGTTACTTGTGTATGACTAGGTTGACATTTCTAGGCTACGCTTGAGAAAATGACATGGTTCATCTAGGTAGGACCGATAGGACAATTGAACGAATTTGAATATTTTTAATAGTATTTGTAGCGGGATGAAAGTTGACATGAAATCTTTATTATTTTAAAATTTTATTGCAATCAACTGACCAACTTGGCGTATTTTTGATTATCTCTTAGATGTTCAGAAGTTCAGTTACATGTTTCTGTGGATTTTGGACCGATGACAATTTAAGGACACAAGAGATGAACACAAGTAGAAAACGATTAGCGAAATCAAGAAAACAATTTGACACAGGATCGACTATATTTTAACATACAGGGTTCGATTGATTCGATGAAAAAAAACAACATACGACAACTGACTTAACGAGGAGAAAAACATATTTAACCATACCACAAAATCAAACAAGGAGACAAACACAAACCGTGTGACGGTGTGACCATAACACTACATAGGCAAATCCTGACTGACTGACCAATTGAAAACTTTCCAATCTTCTACCGTATCTTTCTGAGTCAGTTGCAACAGTGTCTTAATGGATATCATTTTCCGCGTACGGCTGGCAAACTGCTTCTGAAAGATTACGTACTCTTTTCTATCTTCGGGTCTAGTGTAGAGGTTTCAACTCTATTCAGAGTGCAGCTAGAAACCTAGCAAAAAAAAAACCCAAATTAATCCACCTAGAGGTGATAGTGCCTTTCTCGTCGTATATGTTCTCACGATCTTTCCGTCGACGTAAGAAGTCAAAGTGTTCCTGAATCCTGATATTTCTTAAGAAAAGTAAGCATTTTAACAAAGCCATCATTGAATTGACTTAAAACATATTGATGGCACATAGGGTATCGCGCCACTTGGGCGGTGGCTTCTAGATTCGTCTGTTTTCCACTATAACTCAGTCAATTTTGAACTAATTGACTTGAAATGTTGTACACGGGTAAATACTATACCTATCTCACAGCATTCCAAAAATTGTGTCAATTGGTTCAAATTTGACTGAGTTATAGCGCAAAACAGACGAAAATAGAAGCCACCGCCCAAGTGGCGCGATTCCCTATTCCGACGTTGTGTTCAGCGTATAAGCAGAGCTGAATAATATCAGATTTCTAAGTTGACTGCTTGAGTACCTTCACTAACATTGGGATCTGATCAACACACTTAATTTAATTTGCCGAGGCCGGCAAAATAAATCGCCGAGAATCCAACAGCTGAGAGCTCGGTAAAAATTTCGGTAAAAGTTCAAATTGCCGACTAGGCTGCAAACTTGACAAACATCAACTGTCAAACTTTAACGAGTGGCTCGGTAGTACATTGCCGAGAATTTCGGCATACATTATTACCGAGATACAGTAAATGTTTATTTTCTTTCATGGTTATCAATAAGAAGAAGTAAAATGAAACAAAAAATGATAATTAGGTTCAAAATTTTATACAGAGATGAATCAACCAAAGACTGAAAGTCTCTTCAATAACAAAAAAAAATAGTAAAAATACAACTTCACACTTCCCCCCGGGGTAACATCAACATCCTCAATTCTCCTTAAACACAGTCGCAACGGATGCGCCGGGCCAGCTGGATATTTTTCGGCATGATTGTGACGCACTTTGTGTGGGTCGCGCATAGATTGGTGTCCTCGAACAATCTGAGCAGATACGTTTCGCTGGTTTCCTGCAGCACTTTGGTGGCACTTTGGAAGCGCAGATCCATCTTGGAATCCAGCGCAATTTAACGCACCAAGTACTGGAACGGCAACTTACGTATCAGCAACTCGGTGGACTTTTAGTAGCGACGGATTTCTCGCAGAGCTACCGTTCTCGGACGGTAACATATGCGGCTTCTTCACTGCGTCGGTCGAGAGAACACTTTTGCGGGCGGCCTTTGTGACTGCTTACTGGGAGCTTTTCCTCCTTCATGACGATTGAAGTAGCATCCCGGCAGCAAACAAACAGCACCAGAAAACACTTCTCCTTCAGCGCTCTCTCGCCAAACCAACGATCTGAAAAGATAATTAAGAGAGGATATTTATTGAATATTCATATCAAAAGCATACACAGCATTTGCTTAGAGCGAATTCAATTGCTTTACTTACGAGATATGTACAAATTCCATCGATGAAAGACATTCCTCGCTTCAAAAAATCCTTCTATTTTTTTGGAGATGGCGCCCAGACGACAACGTGTGCGTTTTCATTTTTGACAGATGCGCTTTACCGAAATTCAGCGACATGATTAGATTGCCGATTGCTGAGGCAAAAACAGTTTGCCGAAAATCAGTAACGACCGTACGTTACCGAGTTTCGTTATTTTTGACAAGTTATTTTTGATGAACTGTCAAATTTTAACGACATTTCAGTTAAAATAAGCTTTACCGATTGTGTTCGTCATTCGTATTTACCGAGATCAAATTTGGAGATTAAGTGTGAATATCAAGTCGATATTATGTGTTGCGCGAAAATTTTTGAGCGCAAGTGCTTGTATACCTCCGCCAGTACGGTAAATCGTGTTGGTGTTTTCGGCGCAGTATTCTTTGGCCCATTCGCGCACTTATTGTAAAAGACACCAGAACGATTAAACGTACGAGCGGAGATCTATTAGCGATTTTGTACCATTTTCGCTCTCTATTTTCTTGCAACGGATAATACT
Source organism: Aedes albopictus (assembly GCF_035046485.1). Taxonomy (NCBI): domain Eukaryota; kingdom Metazoa; phylum Arthropoda; class Insecta; order Diptera; family Culicidae; genus Aedes; species Aedes albopictus. The sequence continues at coordinate 104,641,971 of NC_085137.1, read as the reverse complement.
AACAAGCAAAGATATAACTTTTGACACAATCACAGATTACTTTGCGGTCTTCGATAAAGTTTTTTTTCTGCACATTCTAGGTTATATTTCACTGACCGTTGAAAACAAGAACGTTGTGAGTATAGTGAGACGTCTGTTTGTATGTGGGTTTAATATGTCAAGATTTTGTTCTCTTACACATATTTATCGCTTGCATTGATTTTATTTACTTTCGAAGTTCCGACGAAGCATCAAACGCTGGTTGTGCAACCCTAGCGGTAGTCTCTAATGTGGTATGAGCCTATTTTCTAGTTAACCGTTCCTCAGGTTATTAAAAAGCCGTGATGTGGTGTGTCGCATGGTACATTTGGTTACTTTCCGGAACAGGTTCCGGTGCACCACTGGGTCTTCCAAATATAGTCTGAGGCAATATCACTGCTAACGTACATTAGGTTACCTAAAAAAACACGATTTGATTTATATTACCACTACCGGTTGTCTAAAATATGGTCTGAGGCTATGTTCTTACGAATCGATCATCGTGTTATCAAAAAAGGGTCTCCAGTTGGCCTAGTGGTTAAGGCTATGAATCGCCAATCTGGAAACGGCGGGTTTGATTTCCGTTCCGGTCGGAAACATTTTCTCGACTTCCTGGGCATAGTGTATCATTGTACTTGCCTCACAATATACATATTCATGCAATGGCAGGCAAAGAAAACCCTTCAATTAATAACTGTGTAAGTGCACAAAGAACACTAAGTTGAAGAGAGACAGGCCAAGTTCCAATGCGAACGTCGAGCCATAAAGAAGCAGCAGTTATCAAAAAAGCTGCTATATGATGTACTGTCAAACCCCGCGTATTCATCACTCTTTAGTACGACACTTTTTAATTTGTATCCTGCTTATTTGAAATTTATTGAATTAAAAAATGATCAAATATCACAGTGTAATACACTGTAAATACGATTGATACGATATTGTGATGCTACTCACACCCGAAGCTGCTACTTTCAAAAGTTCTAATTTGGTGCTTTCCGACACCTGATTCGTTTGGTGATCAACCACAGTGAACCTCGGAAGCCAACAATCGTGAAATGAACAAGCTATCAATTCGTACCACCACAACATCTGTAAGATTTGTGTTCAAAAACAAATCATACAATCTAAACAAAACTAAAATAGAGTTAGTTTATCGAATTAATGGTTTTATGGTACGACACGTATGGGTGTGGTCCAATTTCACATTTACCACTTTCGGCTCACATTTTACCACATACCGATTGTCCCTGATGTGGTCTTAGACTATAGTTTAGTGTTAATTGGTTTAACCAGAATGTTCCAATCAAAGATTTCTTCTGAAATTCAACCTAAATATTTCCCAGAAGATCTGTTAGGAAATTTTGGAAAAAAATAGACAAACCATGGCCATACCAGGAGGAATTCTACAAAAGAAACTTCTATATGAGTTTTGTTGGAATCTCTGGAAGAATACAATCTGCTGGAATATCCGTTCCATATAAGAATTCGGTTGAAATTCCAGCCAGAATTCCCAATGGAATGCATATAGCAATTCTTCCAGGAATTCCTGAATTAGCTCGCGACGAAATATCTGTAAGAATTTGTGAAAACCACTGGATTTTTTAAGCTCCTGCTGATGTTTCTTAAAAAAATTCTAATACATGAAAGGCTTTCAAAAATTTCTTTGAAGAAATTTTATATAAAATTATTGGCAGATTTGCCTACGGAATACCTAGGGAAATAGTTAGTTAGTTAAATAAGCAATTAAAAAAAGTTTTTTTTGTATTTCTTATGAGATTTTTTTCTACCAACCATATAATTCTTATCCTCAGCACTTAAACATAAAAGACAGTCTTAAGTTTGTAGAGATCAGTAAACCAAAAAAAAAAAAATAAATAAAAATGTATGAATGAATATCTGAAGGAATTCCAAATTTATGGTTTTCTGGAGGATTTTATCAGGAAAGTTTTCAAGCAGAAATTTATGTAGCGATTTATAGTGAATATGGAACAATTAGGGAAGGAATCAATGGAAGGTTTTCTTAGCGATAATAGAGCTTTCTTTTTTCTAAATGAATCTATAGACGTATTTCTGAAGCAAACGTTGGTCAAATTACTAAACAAAACTATGGACGATTTTCTAAAAAAAATCAGGAAAAACCCAGAAGGAATTCGCAGAGGCATTTCTGAAGGATTCTCTGCAGGATATTCTATCGAAATCCATATAGAAATGATTGAGTAAATTTATTGAAGGGTTCCAAAGCAATCCTTACAAATATTTTTGCAGCAATCTCGATAAGAATTTCTGTAGGAAACTCTGGAAAATTTCTAAATAAATTCTTTATAGATTTTTCAGGAGAAATCCAGGAAAAAAAAATGAAATAGTAGTATTGAGGAATAGCAGCATGAAGAATTTTTGTAGCAATTTGTGGTGGAGTTTCTGAAAGTATCCTTGATGAAACATTACAAATTTATCGCTGAAAGATTTTATGAAAGAATATCTGCCGAAATCCCGTAACAAAACTTTAGAAGATTATATAATAAAATCCTTAGAGAAGGATACCTTTTACTGATTTCTGAATAAATTCCTAGATAACTTTCTGAATTTCTAAAAAAATAAAATAAATATTTCAATGAATGCGAATAAAATCCTCAGAAGTAACCTCAAGATATTCCCCGGAGTGAATATTTAGGAATTTTAAGAATGAAACTTTTACTTAAATTTTGAAAGCATATTATTTTTGCTTTGCTCATTAAAAAAAAAAATAAAATTGTTTCTCAAAATAAAATAGCAGATAATTTTCTAGGTTACATCATGGTAAATACTCAACATAAACTAGAAATATCTGATTTTTTTTTGAGAATATGGAGAAACGTAAAAACATTTTATCAATCTCAAATACTGAAAAAGGTGAAATCTTGATGACTTTCTAGAAAACATTTTCATTATCCTGTTTTCTTCTAGCCTTAGCCCTTTTCGGCGCCCCTCTGGGACTTTGCATATAACTAATTAATGGTTAAAACATGCAAATATATGCCAAATGCTGCAAAACACCACCCTATTCATTTTACCCTCTGCCCATGTTGATTTAACCCACAATTCCCCTTTATTAATTTTATGATGATTGAGAAACTATTCGTGAGTTAATAGAATGACCAACGAATAACATACAGTCGACAATGACTGTGGCGAAAGTAGCTAGTCAATGACGAGATATTAACTTTCAAAGCAGTTCTTCAAATCTTTAACATTTTGCAGCTCAGCAAAACGGTCCACAATAGGCATCAAACACCGCCTCTACAAACATCGCAAAGTGTAATAAATAAACTACTGAGGCACCACGTCCCGTACACTTTTACCGGCGATTACTTCGCGATAATGTACTCTAAAACATGGTCCGAGAGTGGCTTGTTTGATTAAGCTGTCCAAATTATAATAGAACTGATAACAGCTCACCGTATTCCTAGTTAGGAGCGGACTTTCTTTGAATCTTTGTCAGCCAATCAGTCGGTCGTCGGAGACAGTGCAGTGTCGTTCGGTACAATGCGCTCAATCATCCTAGTGCTGGCTCTGCTGCTTTCAGCTGTCCACGGCTACAAAGTGTTATTTCTGGTGCCCTTTACCGGTCCCAGTCACTGGCTGATGCTGAAACATTTCATCCGGGAGCTAACGGAACGGGGCAACGAGGTTACCTGTATTACGAGCTTCAAATTTGGCGATCCTATTCATAACTACACCGAAGTGTTGATTGATCCCGCTTATCCTATACGCGAAAAATGTGAGTCGATCAGCTGAATGACAAAGTGAAATCTGTTACTAAATTGAAGACCTTTCCTTTACAGTTCCTCTTTCAACGATTTTCGAAACAAAAAGCTACAGCAATGACTTCAACAACCTCTTCCTTTACTGGACAATGGGCCTTGAAACGAGTCGCTTCGGTTTGGAGAATACTAACGTGCAAACGTTTTTGAAACGAGATGACTTGCAGTTTGATTTGGTGATTTCGGAACAGTTTTTCCAGGAAAGTTGGCTCATGTTTGCTCACAAGTACAACGCTCCAATCGTCACAATAAGTACCTATGGATATTCTGACTTCATGGATCGTGCTATGGGTATTCTAACACCGTGGTCGTTTGTTCCACACATGTTGTTGGACTACGAAGATAATATGAACTATTTTCAACGCACATACAACGTGTTCCTGTCTACGCTAGACTACACCATCCGGGAATTCTACTACCTTCCGAAGCAAAACGATATCGCCCGAGAATTTTTCGTTGACATCGCACGCCAACGAAGCCCTTTGCCATCTGTGCAAAGCCTGGAGAAATCCATTTCGGTGATTCTCGTCAACAGTCATCCCACCTTGGCCAAGCCACGCCCCTCCATGGTAGGACTTGTAGACATTGCCGGTGCTCATATCCGACCACCCAAGCCACTCCCCGATGATCTTCAAAAGTTCATGGATGAAGCAAAGCATGGAGTGATTTACTTCTCACTAGGAGCGTATCTTCAGAGTTCACAAATACCAACCGAAAAGCGGAACGCTCTACTCAACGTGTTCTCGAAACTCAAACAACGGGTTGTGTGGAAGTTTGAAACGAACAACCTGGAAAATGTGCCAAGCAACGTTATGATTCGCAATTGGGCACCACAAAATGATATTCTGGCTCACAAGAATGTGGTTCTTTTCATTTCCCATGGCGGCCAGTTTGGCACGTTTGAATCGATGTATCATGGCGTTCCGACACTTTTCATGCCCTTTTTCGGCGATCAGCACCGGAATGCACTCCGAGCCGTTCGAAGCGGGTACGCGAGGAAAACCATGTTCGTGGACATCACCGAGGAAACGTTCACGGGGGAGATAAAGCAAATGGTTGACGATAAGCGGTATTATAGCAGAGCTAAGGAAATTTCTACTTTATTCCGGGACACCCTTGTGAACCCAATGAATGAGTCGATGTTTTGGATGGACTACGTCGTACGTCACAGAGGAGCCGTGCATTTGAAGTCGAATGCAGTGAATCTCTCGCTTGTGCAGTATCTACTTTTGGATTTATTAGGTGCAGTTGCAGTATCGATTGCGGTTTTGATCTGTGCTGTTAAAATGTGTTGCTGTCGAAAAGCTAAAACCTCGACTGGCAAGCAGAAAAAACATTAAATGCGTATTTGAGCTCACAAGCTATGATGTGGAAAAGTAAAAAGAAAGTGTTTAGCGAAGAGAAGATGAAAACTGATTGAAAGCAGAAAATAAACCCTGTTTTTTATGTTGAATATTTTTTTTAATTTGTCTTTAAGTTATATCATTTTAAGGCCTGCCGTGTAGTTGTATCCGAGCCTTCCCGGAACATCCTTTTCCATCCCTCAGTTATTGCAAGGACATAGTCAGGACAGCTCTCGATTATTGGAGGATTGCGCCAATCTTGTCTAGGAATCAGAGATTCTATGTGGTTTGGTAACGAACGGGAAGGAGACAACCCTCTAAACAGCGGTTTTTGTCTGGACCTCTATACCATCTACTTATTTTTGTGACCTGCTTAATGCTTATACTATACGAGCGAGGCTGATTACCATGCCTTCATAATATGAAAAGTTTATCCAGTTTGTCCTCTGAAACATCTATACATATTTATAAATGATTTTCTGCCTATCTGTCTGACCTTCATTGATTCGGAAACTATTGGACCGAAGGACTGATCTGTGAACTTAGTCTCCTTTCGTAGGACCGCTGAGGCCTGGGGCTGGGCGATGAGGGAAGGGTTGTCGAGGAGGAGCTTGCGGGGATGCAAAATCCTTTAATGTAGATAAAGCCCCAGATCCGGAAGGAGTTCCCAACCTGGACCTAAAATAGACACAAGTAGACCTTAGACCATAGTATTCTTATTCTTGATACACTTCTGTATCCATCCAGATATTCCTATTAAATAAGTAGTGCTACCACCCCTTAACTCTACCAGTATTGACATTTCAACATTTAACAGATCTGACTAGACGAAAAATCGATACAAATTGAGATACATTTAATAATCGTTTTCAAATATCTAAGCCGAAAGAGAGCTGGATTTGTAAAAAAGGAGTGTTCTTGGTGTGGCTTTCGAGTAAGTTTGGCTTTCTATTCCGCAGAATCGTTACTTGATCTGTGGCTTAGTTGGTTAAACTGCCGGTTTAGCGAATACTGAGTCGTGGTTTCGAATCCCACCAGAATGTCATTTTTTCTCAAATTTCATTTGTCAATTAGCAACATTCTGTGCCTTCTTTGTTTTTCCAGTCAATTAAGTTGGTGGTTGAACCGCCAAATAACCATAATCTAAAAGTACACTACAGTCGTTCAATATCCCAAAAATAACTACTGCAGAAGCTCCCGGGATTTTTTTTACTTAGTAATAATAATAACGGAGCCGAACTCAGTTAAAACTTTTTACAATTTCATGATTTTGATTTATAAACTATGTAAGTTTTGGGAAACCGTAAAACTCGCGGTTTGGTCGAGGTTTGGGGGAACAAAAGTATTTGAGGAAAGGATAGGATGATGGGGGCTTTTTGTTGACACGTGGCAGCAGGGCGTGGTGTATTGCTGCTGGTCAAACGTAGAGTGGACAAACAACCTGTAACGATACAAACAAACGATTTTCGGAGGGACACAAGGTGGACAAGTGGAACAACAAGTTTGGGTATCAAACGTAGACCCGAGGTGGACAAGTGCATCAACAAGACGGCAGTAACAAACTTCAGCTTGTTTCAAGAAGTCGTACACAAGCTTCATGTACTCAAGATCAAGTTTACCCAACACATCTCTAATGTCTTCCTTTTCTGGTCCTCGGGCCCTGAGGGATGCACATAAATCAGATCTGGCAATTCGGGGCATTCCCACACAACATGGTTGATATTTTGATAGCCTACACCACAGCTGTAGCGATTGCTATCTGTGAGCCCTATTCGATAGAAGTGCGAGCCCAGAGAGTAATGATTGTACATAAGTCGACACATTATCTTGATAAAATCTCGACCCATGTCTAACTCCTTGAACCACGCCGTCTTCGATACCTGTGGGAGAATTGAATGTAACCACCTGTCCAATTCCCCTGCATCCCATTTTTGTTGCCAACTGATCAAGGCCAAGGCGAAGGGACCCAAACCAAGGTGATATTATATGCATGATACGATAAAGCACTCAAAATTTATCGAATTTCGCTCAGGAAATACGGGGAGTGCTTCACCGGCCTCATTGAGCGAATAGCCTCAATTGAGCTGAGACTATCCGTAAAAATGAAATATTGGTCAGAGGGAAGAGAGGCGATTCGCTCTAATGCGTAGTGTATAGCCGCCAATTCTGCGACATATACTGAGCAAGGACTTTGAAGTTTATGGGCGGCACTATGAAGTTCATTAAATACACCAAATCCAGTGGAATCATTTGTTTTTGACCCGTCAGTGAAAAACCTTCTGTCGCAACTGACTTGACCGAACTTGCTTGCAAAAATTTTTGGAATTTGCTCCGATCGGAGCGGATCTGGAATTCCACGGATTTCTTGCAACATGGACAGATCAATAACTATAGTGAAATTGGAGAAGTCTTGGAGGCAATCACGGTTGAGAACATTCGAAGAAGGGTTAACCTCCAGAGTCATGTACGTGTAGTACACTGTCATAAACTTTGTTTGATGAATTCGTTCGATCAGCTTTTCAAAGTTTTCAATTACCAATGGATTCAGCACCTCACAGCGGATGAGGAACCTTAACGACAATTCCACGAAACGATCTGATAAAGGGAGTACTGCTGCTAGTACCTCCAAACTCATTGTGTGTGTCGAGTTCATGCAGCCTAACGTGCTCCGAAGACAACGATACTGGATACGCTCTAGCTTCAGTATGTGTGTTTTCGCGGCGGACTGAAAGCAAAAGCTACCGTATTCAAGAACCGACAGTATCGTTGTACGATAAAGCTTTATCAGATCTTCCGGGTGGGCTCCCCACCATGTTCCGGTGAGTGTACGCATGAAGTTGATTTGTTGTTGGCACTTCGGATACAAATAATTAATGTGCTTTTCCCAGATGCCTTTAGAGTCGAACCAGACCCCCAGATACATATGTGAAAGACCTTGAGTGAGTTCCCTACCCAAAAATTGAAGCTCTAGATCTGCTGGATCACGCTTCCTAGAAAAGACAACTAACTCAGTTTTCTCCGGAGAGAATTTGATACCCAGCTTTACAGCCCAAGCAGACAAATTGTCTAAGGCATCTTGCAGTGGTCCTTGCAGATCTTCCGCCTCTGGTCCGGTGATAGAAACCACGGCGTCGTCCGCAAACTGTCGTAGCGAGCAATTTTCCACGAGACATTCGTCGATGTCTCTGACGTAAAAATTGTAAAGAAGGGGGCTTAAGCATAAGCCCTGGGGGAGACTCATGTAACTAATTCGTGAAGTTGCCGAGGTTCCATGGGAGAAAAACATGTGCTTTTCAGACAACAAATTGCACAAGTAGTTGTTTAAAATCGGAGAAAGCCCACACTCGTGGAGTTTGTCTGAAAGGACATCAACGCAAACTGCATCAAAAGCCCCCTTAATATCCAAAAATACTAAGCCCATTTGCTCTTTTTGAGCGTAGGCCAGTTGAATTTCTGTAGAAAGCAGCGCCAGACAATCGCTCGTTCCCTTGCCTCTGCGGAAACCGAATTGAGTATCTGAAAGACGGCCGTTCGATTCAACCCATGTGTCGAACCGATGGAGAATCATTTTCTCTAGCAGCTTCCGTAAGCACAAAAACATCGCAATAGGGCGGTACGAGTTGTGGTCCGACGCGGGCTTCCCGGGTTTTTGAATGGCAATAACCCTCACTCGTCTCCAGTCATCCGGAACAGTGTTGCTCTCCAAGAATAGATTGAACAAATTCAACAAGCGCCTCTTCGCGACGTCTGGGAGGTTCTTGAGCAAGTTGAATTTAACTCTATCCATTCCTGGGGCAGAGTTGTTACATGATAGAAGCGCGAGTGAGAATTTTAGCATCGAAAAGGGTGACTCTATCGCATTCCTTTCGGGTGGATTACGACGAATATTCGTTTGTACTTGAACAGAATCCGGACAGACTTTCTTTGCGAAGTCAAAAATCCATCGAGGCGAGCTCTCTCTGTCCTCATTAACCGACACCGCGTTACGCATTCTCCTTCCGACCGTCCATAGAGTCCGCATTGACGTCTCCCGCGATAAACCGTTGACGAAATTCCTCCAATATCCACGTTTCTTCGCCTTCACGAGGTTCGTGAATTTGTTGTGAAGAGAGGAATATCGCTCGTAGTTATCCCGTGTACCGCGCTTCCGGTAGATCTGAACGCGGTGGATCTTTCGCGAAGGGCTCCGGTACATTCTTCATCCCACCACAGTGTGGGGAGTCTTCGCCGTATCGAAGTTCCCGGAACCGGGCTACGCTGGGCTTGAAGAGCACTTTCGACGATTAACCCGGACAAGAATTGGTATTCTTCCTGCGGTGGAAGAACGTCAACCGACTGCTCGCCCTCTGAGATCAATTCAGCATATTTACCCCAGTCGATATGCTTCGTGAGGTCATACGCGACGTCGATCTGGCGAGCCTGACACGAATCATTGGTAACTGAAATTTTGATTGGCAGATGATCACTACCATGGGGATCCTGAATTACATTCCACGTGCAATCCAATGATAGTGAATTCGAACATACATATTGAGAGGTCTAACATGCTTGGAGGATCTGGAGGTTTAATTCGCGTTGCTTCCCCGGAGTTCAAAATTGCCAAGTTGAAATAGTCGCAGAAGTCATGTATCACGGTTGCGCGATTGTCGTCCTACGGAGACCCCCAGGATGTTCCGTGTGCATTAAAATCTCCTAGGATCAACCAAGGCGCAGGCATAGCACAGCATATCCCGCTTCAAAAGTGCATCAGAACTTCAGACGCACAAATCTCAAGAAACAAGCTTCAAACAACAGTGCATTTTATTATTCTGTTCTTGCTTACTTGTAATAAGCTTAAAATGAGAAGCTCAGGTGCGCTGGTTTTGTTTACGAAGAGATTTGTGCTCTTGAAATCGTGAGTAGGTGCCAAAGTCAGCCATTGTGGCGGCCATTTTGGTATTCTAACAAGTCTGTCCTGAAGCTGATAATGCACCAGCACTTTATTTTGGTGTCCTCCTAAAAGAGTGTATCATGATGTTCGTTGCAGCAAGGCTTCTCAGCTAATCTTGAAGAAGCGATGTGCACAAGCTGTTCCTCTCCGAAACAATGCCGTATTGGTGGTACCGTACGATAAGTCGGTTTGATTTCTTACGCTTACCGTGTATGTAAGATAAGCAGTTTAGATTTATGTATTACTAAATTTACGTTAACAGTGTGGGCTTCGTGGCTGTGCAGTTAGCGGCGGTAGTCGTCTAGGCGTATCTTAAGCCTCGGAGTGTGGGTTCGATTCCCACTCCAGTCGGTGGAAACTTTTCGTCAAACGAAAAATTCATCACTGGGCCACTGGGTGTTCTGTGTTATCCGTAAAGTGTGAATTGTCTTTTAACTCGTAGGCATCATCTACCCTCCAGTTCGAACTAATAATTATTATTAGACCACGAGTAGCCTGAGAAAAAAGATCGGCCATGCCAGTGCCCTGCTTAAATTCGGCAAGGGACAAATTACTGTGTGGTGTGCCCACGTTCCCAGGAGTCCCACACAATCAATCAGTGTTTGCATAGCGAATAAAGTTGCATAGCGAATAAAGCATTTGTTGGAAAAGGACATTTAAAAATCAGGTGAAGTTAAGTTTTAAAATAAATAATCCGTCATTGAAGGATACACTTGATCTCTTGAATCTACTATGTTTTCTGGACTATTTGAGGTCAAAGTAGGTCATATGTGGAGAGTCAACTGTTTGTTAAGGACTAGGTTGAGGAAACACCAGGAACATTGGCTTTCGGGTTGTTGAACATTGTATGAAGCATCATGCTATCCAAGGAAGAAAAATCGATTATCAAGCAATGGTTGTGTCAGTTTCAACTATCAAATCCCATTCGAAAAGTGAGCCGAGATTTGTCTGACGGTGGTAAGTAAAAGTCATTCCCACCATGATTTTGACTATCTGTGTAAATACTACATTACTACAACTTTCACAATTATAGTATTGGTAGCGGAACTTCTGCATCAGTTGTTTCCCCGAATGGTTGATTTACACAATTATACCAAAGGGTTCGCCGTCGCTCGTAAACTGGACAACTGGGAGACCCTCAATAGAAAGGTATTGATGAAGCTAGGCATTTTCCTAACTCCAGATATTATACATTCCGTTGCCAGTGGAAATCAGGATACGGTGTTCGATGTATTGTTGGAAATCATGATCAAGGCGGAGCAGCATGACATCCAATGCTTGTAAGCAATGTTTTTTTCCTGGAGATACAATGATGAAACGTTCGTGATTTTGTAATTCTTGAAAAATATATATTTCTAATTATTTTTAACTTTTTTGGTGGTTTTCGTCTTCGGCGTCAGAACATTCCGCTTCTGTTCCTTTGGTTTATGCTTCGCCGACCTAAATGCTCTCAGGGTTCTACATACGATCCAAATAGTCAGCACAACAGCACCAATGTAGAATGCAATCACATCCCACATCAAGTATTGCCACCAACTGAGGTCGACCGCCGAGGCCTTCAAATGCTTAGCCCCCTTGTGTCTGATGACGTATTCGATCCAGTGCATGGCTTCATCCATAGGTGGAACGAGATTATCACGGAACAACTCGGACGCCTTCCTGGCCAGCCGAGTATACGTCGGATTCGTGAGTAGCTCGTTGATTCTTGAGCCTAAGGTAATGATATTGACATCCGCAAAGTTTAGCGTCAAAGCGTATCCGGCTCGCTCTGCTTTCAGTGCATTTCGGTGTTGATCTCCGTAGAATGGTATGAACAGCATTGGAACTCCCCGATAGATACCTTCCTGACTGCCGAACATACCTCCATGCGTAATGAACAGCACAATATTGCGGTGCGCTAGAATATCGCTTTGTGGTAACCATTTCCTCACCATAACATTCTTCGGAACGTTCACCATGATCTCATCCTCGAACTTCCACAGCACTTTCTGTTTGAGGTTACGAAACACTTCGAAGAATGCTTTCAGTTTGTCCTTGGGCATATCGGAGCTTTTGACGTAGGACCCGAGGCTGAAGAAAATGGCCCCCTCTGAAGCGTTGTCCAGGAACCGTTCGATATCCTCGGGAAGGGAATTTTCGGGCTTTATGTGGGCACCTGCCACGTTTACCAGGCCAGATATTGTAGGCCTAGGTGACGATGTGGACACGTGACTGTTGATTAACATCACCGAAATGGACTTCTCCAGCTCGTGAACCGAAGGAAACGACTCGGGACCTGTAATGATAAAGGGAGATTGAGAATAAGCTCATATTTTTTTCTACTTTTCACATTTCGTATTGCATCTCCTTAGAATCTGTCCGAAATTCTGAGAAAATTCTATCTTGATTTCTGAAAGCATGCCTTGTGGAATTCTGGGAGAGTTGCGTTTGAAATATTGTGAGAATATCGTCTACAGTTTTGAGAGAATTAAGTCAGGAACTCCGAACGAACTCCGTTTTGATTTCAGAGAGAATTTCGTATGGATTTTTAGAGAATGCTGTCTTTAATTTTGAGAAAACTCCATCTAAAATTTTGAAAGAAGTTCGTCTGGAATTCTGACAGAATACCGTTTGGAATTCTTAGAGAAATTCAGCTAGTATTTTAGAAGAATGATGTCAGAAATTTTAAGTGAATTTTTATTGAAATTCTGATAAAATTCCGACTGAAATTCATAGAGAAGCTAATCTAAAATTTAAGGAGAACGCCGCCTTGACTTCTGAGAGAAATGCGTTTGCTATTCCGGAGATATTTTTATCAGTAATTCGGAGGCAATTCTGTCTGGAATTCTCAGAGAATTTAATTTCACTTGATACTCTGAAAACAAGCCATCTGGAATTCTGAGAGAACTCCGTTTGAAATGTAGAGAGAATTCCGTGTGAAATTTTGAGAGAGTTCTGTCTGGAATTCAGACAAAATTTCATCCAGAATTATGAGAGAATTCCGTGTAGAATTCAGAGAGAATTGCGTCTGAAAATCTTAAAGAACTCGACGTGGAATTCTTTGAGAATACCGTCTGGCCTTCTGAGAAAATTCTATCTGGAATTCTGAGAGAATTCCGTCTGGAAATCCGAAAGAGATTCGTCTGGAATTCTGAGAGAACTCTGTCTGGAAATTTGAGTGAGCTCCACCTGAAAATTTAAGAGAATGTGACCTTGAATTGTGAATTTTTCGCCTGAAATTCTAAGAGAATTCTAGGAGAACTAATGTGGAATTCTAAAAGCATTTTGAATAGCTTTCTGTGAGAATTCGAACTACAATTCTGCGAGAATTCTACTTGTAGTTTTGAGGCAATTGCACATATAATTCTGAATGAATTTCACATGTAATCTGATTGAATTGCGTCTGCTATTCCGAGACAATTTCGTCTGCAATTCGGGGGGAGTTCTGCCTGGGACTCTAAAAGAATTTACACTTGAAACTCTGAAAACAAGGCATCTGAAATTCTGAGAGAATTCCGTTTGAAATTCTGTGAGAGTTCCGTCTGGAAATTCCAGACTGGAATTCATAGAAAATTTCATCTGGAATTTTGAGAGTTATCTATCTTCTATCTTCTATCTCTCTCTCTCTCTTCTTGGCGTAACGTCCTCACTTAGACAAAGCCTGCTTCTCAGCTTAGTGTTCTATGAGCACTTCCACAGTTATTAACTGAGAGCTTCCTCTGCCAATGACCATTTTGCATGCGTATATCGTGTGGCAGGCACGAAGATACTCTATGCCCAAGGAAGTCAAGGAAATTTCCTTTACGAAAAGATCCTGGACCAACCGGGAATCGAACCCGTCACCCTCAGCATGGTCATGCTGAATACCCGTGCGTTTACCGCCTCGGCTATATGGGCCCTATCTTCTATCTTCTATCTTCTATCTTCTATCTTCTATCTTCTATCTTCTATCTTCTATCTTCTATCTTCTATCTTCTATCTTCTATCTTCTATCTTCTATCTTCTATCTTCTATCTTCTATCTTCTATCTTCTATCTTCTATCTTCTATCTTCTATCTTCTATCTTCTATCTTCTATCTTCTATCTTCTATCTTCTATCTTCTATCTTCTATCTTCTATCTTCTATCTTCTATCTTCTATCTTCTATCTTCTATCTTCTATCTTCTATCTTCTATCTTCTATCTTCTATCTTCTATCTTCTATCTTCTATCTTCTATCTTCTATCTTCTATCTTCTATCTTCTATCTTCTATCTTCTATCTTCTATCTTCTATCTTCTATCTTCTATCTTCTATCTTCTATCTTCTATCTTCTATCTTCTATCTTCTATCTTCTATCTTCTATCTTCTATCTTCTATCTTCTATCTTCTATCTTCTATCTTCTATCTTCTATCTTCTATCTTCTATCTTCTATCTTCTATCTTCTATCTTCTATCTTCTATCTTCTATCTTCTATCTTCTATCTTCTATCTTCTATCTTCTATCTTCTATCTTCTATCTTCTATCTTCTATCTTCTATCTTCTATCTTCTATCTTCTATCTTCTATCTTCTATCTTCTATCTTCTATCTTCTATCTTCTATCTTCTATCTTCTATCTTCTATCTTCTATCTTCTATCTTCTATCTTCTATCTTCTATCTTCTATCTTCTATCTTCTATCTTCTATCTTCTATCTTCTATCTTCTATCTTCTATCTTCTATCTTCTATCTTCTATCTTCTATCTTCTATCTTCTATCTTCTATCTTCTATCTTCTATCTTCTATCTTCTATCTTCTATCTTCTATCTTCTATCTTCTATCTTCTATCTTCTATCTTCTATCTTCTATCTTCTATCTTCTATCTTCTATCTTCTATCTTCTATCTTCTATCTTCTATCTTCTATCTTCTATCTTCTATCTTCTATCTTCTATCTTCTATCTTCTATCTTCTATCTTCTATCTTCTATCTTCTATCTTCTATCTTCTATCTTCTATCTTCTATCTTCTATCTTCTATCTTCTATCTTCTATCTTCTATCTTCTATCTTCTATCTTCTATCTTCTATCTTCTATCTTCTATCTTCTATCTTCTATCTTCTATCTTCTATCTTCTATCTTCTATCTTCTATCTTCTATCTTCTATCTTCTATCTTCTATCTTCTATCTTCTATCTTCTATCTTCTATCTTCTATCTTCTATCTTCTATCTTCTATCTTCTATCTTCTATCTTCTATCTTCTATCTTCTATCTTCTATCTTCTATCTTCTATCTTCTATCTTCTATCTTCTATCTTCTATCTTCTATCTTCTATCTTCTATCTTCTATCTTCTATCTTCTATCTTCTATCTTCTATCTTCTATCTTCTATCTTCTATCTTCTATCTTCTATCTTCTATCTTCTATCTTCTATCTTCTATCTTCTATCTTCTATCTTCTATCTTCTATCTATCTGTCTTAACTCTTTAGCGCGCGCGCTGTTGTAAAAAAGTACAACACTTCCAAAAAACCTCGCACTTTGTATACAGCGCGAGCGCGGTGCAGTTTCGGTTGCTTGATGGCGCGCGTCCTGGAAGGTTAAATTTTAAAGTATTGATTCAAATCCTTCAATATCTCTGGAATTTCAGAGAAATTGAAGAAACAAAATCCAAAGAAAAAGTTTTTGCTTAGTTGTTATTTCGTCCTCAATCTTCTTTAACAATTAGCAGAGGAAACACATTTTTAACTTCACTTACCTTCAATAGAAGCAAAATACTTTTTGGCCAGTTTATCCTGCTTGGGTAGATAGTAGTACTTCCGTATCAGGGCATCCGTTGCCGAAATGAGAAAGTTATAACATCGTTGGCTGAAGCTCATCTCATCCACGTACAGCAAAATGGGATGTGGAACAAACGACCACGGAGTTAGCAGCCCCATCGCTCTATCCATATAGTCCGCATATCCCAGGGTACCTAGAAGCAAAGGCGACGTGGAAATTTGAGGAGTTGTACGACGACGAGCTCAATCAAGATCATACAAACCGATTGTCACAATCGGAGCTCGGTACTTGTGGGCAAACATCAGGAACGCCTCCTGGTAGAACTGTTCCGATATGACCAGATCGAAGTCGGTGTCGTCCTGCTCGATGAACTGCTGCACGTTGGCATTCTCCAGGGCATGTTGCGTTGTAGCCAGTCCGGCCTTCCAGTACAGCACCAGGTTGGACCAGTCGCTGCTGTATTTGGAGCTGAATATGTCCGATATGGGAACTGGCGAGAATCATTGTAGACAATTGAGTTTATTAGTCTGAACAATTTTAAATTGATAACACTCACAGTAATGCGGTATATCATACGGTGGATCGATCAGTATCTCCGTGTAGTTGGGATGGGGTGTTTTGGCGGGGAAGTTGGTAATAGCCGTTATCTGGTGACCCCGTTGCAGCAGCTCTTGCACAAAGTGATCCAGCCAAAGCCAATGACTCGGCGCAGGGAATGGCACCAGCACTAGTATCTTGGAGCCACTTGCTCCGAGAATGCAACCAAAGGCAAGCAGTGCGAGCAGTAAACATTGAACCGGTGTGAAATGCTGCGAGAAAGGTAAATATTAGTATTTAAGTACAGATAACTAGATTAGGCTGCTGTATTGTGCTGCTGACTTAAAGATGCCAGGTATATTCGTGCTTTAAAAATCCATGTGATTATCTATATATATAAAAATGCAGTGGCATACGTGGGACCGCGCATAACTTGCGAACGGAGGGCCCGATTTGGGTCGTTTTAGTTTTATTCTGTTAGTTTTCACCCAAGGAAGGTTTATGAGGCATAAGACATGGACAAATTGAGAGTTTTTGAAAATCGATTCTTCATACATTTTGAATGGGGACTTGGACTTGAATGAAGACTAGAAACGTCAAAAAACGCAGTAGGCAAGAAAAAGTTTGCCGGGGTCAGCTAGTTTGTAATATAAAAAGATCTGTTTATATCTACACGTTTTACACAATTATGGGTCACTCAAAGCACTCACTTTATAATATAAATAGATTTTCGTACAAAAATAACATTTACATTATTTTTATATTATATGCTTATCATCAAGCCCCCCTTTTTAACTGTTTACGTAAAAAACTACTTGTATAATTCACTTTAGACGGTAAAAAATACTAAAATATTGGATACTAATCAAAACCCCAATAATGGGTCCAAATTTGCTAAGTAACAATAACGGGTCAGGTTGTTACTTATTATGGGTCATTCAAGGGTAACTAAAAACATACAATTTTTGAAACTGTTTTCTATTTATGTTGTGCAATTAAATGACGACTACATATTTTGCGACAAAAAAGTATATTCTGCGCCATCCACAAATAACGAAACATTGTAGAAAAAGAAAATCAATCCGGCCATTACGGATCACACTTATACTTTGAATTTCTCGTACATAATATAGTATGTACAATTAGAATATCACAAAGTAAAAATTTTAACGAAGCGTAATATACTAAACATTCTATAAACTCTGCTAGGATGTTAGGGTTTCCGCACCACGGTAGCGTAGTGTACGTTCAGCGTGCCAATCTGGGTCATATTTACCCCAACATCCTACTAGGGTTAATGCGGGTTATTTTTATGCACTTTTAATGTATACACCTTTCTAAGCCCTAAATAAAAGAGGGAGAGCTACTCAGAACTAAAATTGTGCATAAGAAAATTTGGCCAGTAGTCTAGCCGTTTCGTAAGCTTCAGAATGTGGGTTCGATTCCCGCTCCAATCGGGGAAAACTTTTCTTCAAACGGAAAATTCTCCATTGATTCACTGAGTGTTATGGGGGATGGCCGTTGTCTAATGTTAGTACTTGTTCAGACTGCACAACCTCTGGTTGAAGTCGGTGAAGTGTCTTTAAAAAAATAAATAATGGGAAAATGTAATACCCAAGTAACAATGGTAGCAGAATAACAGCTTATACAGCCAATTCTATGAAAATCAAGCTTAAGAGCGGCTTGTTTAGCCGTTGTACAGCAATAATGTTTGTTGGGTAATGGCGGTAACTACGGCAATGATTGTCAGAGAACAATATAGAGGAGATCAAAGGGTGGTTGCAGGGTTGTTTCAGAGGATCTCAAGGAGTTTTAGGGGTGGCAACAAGAGATCCCTAGGGTGTTTCAAGGGGGTACCAAGGGGCCCAGCGCCGTTTAACTGGGTCTCGGGGTCGCCTTAGGAGGTTTTGAGGGGTTCCAGGGGGATTCATGAGATCTCAGGGGCGCTTCAGAACATCTTGGTGGTGTTTCAAAGGGTCTTAGGGGGGTTCCAGAGGGCGTCAGGGGCGCTTCAAAAAAAAATCACAGGGAGTTCCATGAGATCTCATAGGCGTTTCAAAGGGCTTCAAGGGTGTGAGAGTACCGAGAGATCTTTGGGGCATTTAAAATGGTCTAAAGGGTTTCAAGGAGCTCCAAGGGCGTTTCAAGAGTCACACAGGTGTTTAAGGGGATTTCAAAGGCTACTGAAGGGTCTCAGATTTTTTTTATTCGTGAATTATATCTTAATGCTAAATCTTCACACATACCTTCAGGAAGTCTCTGGGCCTTGTTACAGTTAAGGTCCTTTACCCTATGAGAGAAGCTCTAGCTGATAGAGAAAACGAGCGCTACCCAAACATGTGCTCAATACATAGGAGCAGTGGAACTCTTCCATACTGCTATTCATCATGAGTCAGAAGTGAGGTCAGTCACGAAATCCAATAGGACCAAATTATTAATACTATTATTAGAATCAGATTACTGAATTGGATTAATTTGATTGAGGAAATACTGAAAGAATAATCTGCCATTGAAGAAAATTGAAATTGTAAACCTAGACTAAGTAGAAAAAGCTAAAAGGTATCAACGAAACTCCAGATTCAAACGGTCAAATTGAACACCCATTGTAAAAATACACACACTTGGCATACTCCCTCTATCCACACGAACCTGGATCGCGGAATGATGGAAAAAGGGAAAAATGGGATAAACGGAATCAAGAAAGGGAAATAAAAGGACATTTTGGGAAGAATAGGATTGAGGAGATCTGCTACCGGTCCGAAGCCATCTTGAGGTTCTTTTCCACGCCAACCGCCAAAGTGGTAACCTCGCAGTCTTAAGCATAAAGCAAAGTTTTGTTAGAAATCTATAGTGGACGAGGAGTTCAAGAAGTGGAAAGAGTGTTAACTAGAAGGAGAATCAGGTATGGATACAGTGTCTGGAGCCGGTAGCAGATTCCAATAACCCTCATCCTACATTTCGCGGACAGGACCCATTCGGATTATTTTGTGAAATCCATTTGGATTATTTGTACAATCCCCCGCCATCTGGAGAATCACTGAGCATCAGCCCTCTGGAACAAGCGTTCCCGTCCCGCCTTGGTAGAGCCCGGGCAAGTGAACCGAAGGAGTGACCGGACGGCCCTCTGGCCCCTCCCATCCCTCGGCCTGCAAACCTCCCGAGCTTGTGAGTCCGATGACATAGAGCTCACCCCTGGTCGCTCGTGATTGAGAGACCCTTTTGAGGAACGATTCACCGATTATCCGTCCACGTGGTCGAGTCCCCCACACACCGCCCTTCGCCGAAGCCATCAACCACCAGTCCACCGTCGCCGCAGCCCGTTTCCCACCCACCGTTGCTTGATTTCCCCGATCGATCCACCGCCGGCCGGCCAACGTAGTCCCCCCCACCAACACATACACAATTGTAAGTAGAGTGCCCGAATAAATAATAGTGTAGAGTAGGAGACCGTGCGTTTTGCTTTCTTGATCAGCGTTCCTCGTCAGAAGCCGACCCTGAGGGAGAGTGAGCACCTCTGAAGAGAGTCTTAAGGGTAACAGCCTTTTCAGGGAGTCCCATGGAGTTTCACTAATGTTTCTGGGATGTTTCAAGGGGTCTAGAGGGTGCCCTGGGATTTCCGTGCGTTTTAGATTGCCTCAGGGACATTTAAGGTGAGCTCAGGGGCGTTTGAATGGGGTTCCAGGGGTCCCTGGGGTACTTTCAGGAGTCGCCTCGGCCCATATAGCCAGAGGGGTGTTTTTTGAGAGTTTCAGGGGCATTTTAGTGAATGCCAGGGGTATTAGGGAAGTAAATGGACTTGGAGGTCTCAGGGGTGTTCCATACAATTAAAGCGCTCTTGAAATCTAATTTATTCCTTTGAAATTATTTACAATATCAAATACTATATTTGCAATTATACATCACTCCCTATAGGGTAGCTCCCCACCTATTCATTTTACTCACAATTCCCTTACAACAAGACTAGAATAATGATATTTGTTAATTATCTGTAGGTTCCGTCCACAAATCTTTCAAAATTGATGAAAGATTCCTCATAGATTTACTAAACGAATAATCGGAAGAATTTCTCTAACAAGATCATTATACATATACATTTTGTTTTTCTAAATATTGGAAGGTTTACGGTAATATTAAACTCTTAAGCCAAACCAGTTTCACAGACAGTTATCACAGTAAGTTCGAATCTAAATCTAATTGAACTACATTAACCTAAAACCTACATAACATATATACAAGAAGTAGATACTATCGGGAAAAGGACAGACTCAGAATGCCTATCACGTGTAAAACAAAATTATGTTAGTAGTTAAGAGAAGTTAAAGTTGTAAAGTCAGCAAAGGTATCGGTAATTCTTGAAAAAATTCCCAAAAGAAAATTAGAAGTGATTCATGAAAAAAGTTTTAGAGAAATTCCTTAAGTATTTCTTGAAGAAATTTCTTAAGGTACCCTTGTTACTAATTTTTGGGAAAACGAAAGAAGAAAATCCAGACTGACTCTTTGGTGTAATTGTATAGAGAATTAGAGAAGGAGTTTCTGAAAAAAATCTTTGGACGAGCTCCTGCAGAAATTCCTGAAGGAATTTATGAGAGAATCCTAGGTGAAAATGTTAAAATAAAACTTGAAAGAAGTACTGCAGCAAAGCTGCTGAAGGAACTTTTAAGGAAATACTCGGAGGAATTACTTAGCAAATGCTTGGAGAAATTATCAAAAGCGTGCATGAAGGTATTCTCAAACGAATCTTAAGAGCAATTCCTGTAAAATACATGAAGTTTCCTGAAGTACTCCTGGGTATTTGGGACGAATCGAGCCTCGTACCCAGCTATACTTTGGCCTTACATGACGTGATCACCACCGTGTTAGCTATGCGATTACCACCGATTAAGCCAATAATTTGGACCCATGAAGCCTAAGACTATTTGAATCAGTTTATCACGGAAACACTCTAACTTGATTCTGGGGACACGATTAGAGAGTGAAAGTAAAAACAAAATACAGGATGCCCGGTGTTTATAACTAGAATATATCGTTGACCGTCCCAAGCGTATTCTTTATAAAATGATGTTGCAAATGCCGATCTGAACAAGAGCCAAAACATGGTTGGCATGGGTCGCACTCATTGCTCGGGATGTAAACAAATCCGTCTAAATTTGAAACAACTCTTCACTATAAATATATTCTGCTCCGCACTGCAATCAAGCCGCGATATAAATCTGAGAAACCTTTCGTCACATTGACCCATTTCTAAGCAACTTTTTTCACTGTCACTGTCACGGCGTGTTCAATTAACTTCACATCAAGTTAAGAACGTAGGTATATCGTTTAATCATCGATTTAAAGAAGCACTAGTTTGGATTGTCTGATAACGTACCATTTCGACTTAACTCGTTCTCGATCACGCCGCACCGCGTGCAACTAAATTAAGATGTACGCCCCGACCGATTTGGCCCCGCACTCTGTCACCGAAGATTATATAATCACCGATCCGAACCGCACACCACCGGCAACAGCTGCCCAGGATATTAAAATTGTTTCTATATTTCTTGCGAATTCAGAAGCCACGCCGATTTGAAAAACCGTTCCGTTGGTCCGTTCTCGTGGATGGTTCGCGGCGTACTGGTGCCTTGCGCGATGCGATACGCTGCGCTGCGCTGTGCCGCTACTATGTCATCAAATTTATGAAGATTCGGTTACGGTTTTTTGCAGTTCCCAGTGAGCTTAAACGCCGTTAAGTTGCAGCGAAATGCAATGAAACAGAAATTCGGTGTACAAACAGTTACCGGTTGCAATAAATCTTCGATGACTTCTCAAGCAAATTTCACCTGCCGTCCTCGTCCCATCGATGTTCGCTTGATAGGTAAACAATGGTGCGTCTCCACGGATGACACAGTGACTGGGTTTGCGCTCTCTTGAGAGAGTTCGATTCGCATGTAATGTTCGAAAAATCACGTTCGTGTAAGCTACAAGAGTGCCTAGATATGTATATATGCATTTAACGAAAATCACGTTCGTACCGTGGAATAGCCACATATTCATTTCAAATGGACTTACAGCGCTTATCGAAGTTAGTAGCGCAACGAATATGTTGATAGCAATTGTTATCTGGTATATTGGCTGTATTCTGTTTTGAGGCATAGGAAAACAGATCCAACATTCGAAAAAAAAATGTACAACACGCGTATTACATTATTAGCAAAGATAACCAAGTAATTAATTGGCAATATTTACTATTGGAATGGCTGTTAAAGAAGTCGTAAAGATTAGAACAGATGGGCACGAGATGACTGAATGGTGAAAGCAACACTTCCACAAGCTCCTCTGTTAATCAATCATATTCCTGGATGTAATGCACATTTCCATGATTCTTCTGCAAAATGATATGTCTGTTTATCTATGGTTAAGGTGTTGCTTTTGCCGTTCAACTGTATTGAGTCAGAAGCCTCTTTCAAAAACATTTCTTATTGCACAGTCAATAAGATAACGTACCGGTTTAATTCGGTATTTAGACAATAATGTATAAATGGTTACTAGGTCATTCGTTTTGCCAATTTTGCTTTTTTTTCTGAGCATATTGAATCACGACTTATTGGGTCAGCATTATGCTAACATCCTATGAAAGGACATTATGAAGTGTTAGGAAAATGCGTCGAACCCTTGACGAATTTTGCCAAGATTTTGGTGGCCGGACGATACTTGAAAAAGTTCATCTTAGTCCCACTACGTGTGAGATGCGTGTGTGAGATGCTATGAAGAAGACGAATGTCGCCGGATTCAGATGCTTCCTCGACTTCGTTGTCGATGATGCCGATCTACGCTCTTGTGCCCCGTCTACACTGCCTATGATCGCATATCAGTCCCATATTTGCTGGGTTTCCTATTCATATGGGACAGTTATGCAATCATGGGCAGTACATGAGCGCTTCACTCCCTTCTCGAGAGCCGAGCAATGCTGATGATCTCCGGCTTCTGCTCTCGTATTCTCGACTTTCTCGCGTGTCTTCGCTTCTCTATCTTTTTCCATCCAGGTGTCAAATGTGATCAATTGTTTTCTCTGGATGCGTAGCTCACCAAAATCGCTCACCGGTGGCGATGAAGGCGTTATTGATGGCGCTCCATCGATCTTACAGAATATCCGCAACACGGTTCTCCAGCTCCTTGATGAGGAACCTTTTCACCGTTGCGTTTTCCGGTCAACGTGTGTTGAACTGACTCCCGAATATCTGCACCTTACGATCGATAGATCCTTGCAATGCGTAGCCGGATCTCACCGATAAGATCGGACGCAATGCCAGCGTTACATTTGTTCCGTCTCTACACTGCCGTTCTTAGCATAACTGTGTCATGTACAACTGGATGGGACAAGTATAAGTAGAACGGCAGTACAGAGGATAGACAAAACGGTAGGAAGCATCACATTTTCACTTTTGTTTATCAAAAAATGTTCAACATCAGCAATTTTTGGTAAAGTGCATCAAAAGTTCTCAAATTTTCTCAATACACTGATAACCGTTTTAAGGTTATAGATTGTTTACAATTTCAATCGTAATAGAAAATGCGAATTTTGTGCATAAAATAAATCAGTGCTTTAATGAGGAAACTTAATTCGCGTGACCAGGTTGTGCCCCTGGGCATTTAACATGGGGCCAAGAGTGTTTGCAGGAAATTCCCAATCAGCCTAAAAGAGGATCCAAAAGGCGTTTCAAGAGTTGTCTCAGGGGATTTCAGGACCCTTTTAAGGGCATTTCGAAAGCTTCCGTTGGCGTTTCAATAGGTTTACGGGGATTTCAGGTACATTTCAAGGGGTATTATTAGCAATTTAGAAGAGAGGTGGATCTCAAGGCGGATCTTCTTATTTTCCTTGTTCTTCTTCTTCTTCTTCTTCTCTCTCTTCTTCTTCTTCTTCTTCTACTTCTTCTTCTTCTTCTTCTTCTTCTTCTTTTACTTTTTCTTAATGACTCTACGTCCCCACTGGGAATTGGCCTGCCTCGCTTCAACTTAGTGTTCCTTGAGCACTTCCACAGTTATTGATGGAAGGGCATTCTTTGCCTGCCATTGCATGAGTTCTGTCCATAGCCTTAACCACTAGGCTAACTGGAGCCCCCGGGTGTTTCAAGGCATTCCAGAGGGTTTCAGGGAGGGTTTCATGAGTGTTTAAGAGCGTTCCGAGATGTTTTAGGGACGTTTGATAGCATTCCAGGGGTGATTCAGGGGAGTTACTGCTATGGACCGGTGGTTTCATATGTATTTCAAATTGATTACGGTGATTTCAAGTGCGTTGCAATGGGACTATGTTTCAGGTTCGCTCTAAGGAGTATCAACGAACTTCTGGAGCCTTTTGAAGTCGAGAGTTCCTGGGGGTGTCAGGAGCCATTTAAGGGATACTTCCAAGAGATTATACGAGTTTCAGGGGCATTTCAAGAAGTTCTAAAGGCAATTCAGGAGGGTCTTTAAAGGGACCTTTAATAGTTATTCATGCAACAAGTTGCAAAATGATGAATTTTTAAGCACGAGTCATACATTTATTCAACGAGGCTTGCCGAGTTGGATAATTATGACGAGTGCTGAAAAAATCAAGTTTTGCAACGAGTTTCATACAACATTTTTTTGTAATTACGAAAAACACTCATTCAGTATAATTTTCTCCAGCTACACAAACATGTATCAGTTGAAATCACGTGCGAGAACCCGTGATCATCAACGTAGTTTTTTTTTCGATCAGATATGATGGAGTAGGTGTCACTTTGCCACACCGTCATCAACCCCCTTGAGCTCTCGTCCGTTGTCGCCGTCGTTGCGCATTTGTAGGAGCAGAGGAGTTTCAGGTGATATTTATACACCTGGTCTGCAATCCAAATCGGAAATGGAATCAGCCTGATTCTAATTCGAGCTGCTCAGTGGATGTAGAATAAACAGCTGAATATACAGAAGACATGACAGGTAGTAAAAAGTGTGATCTTGAAAAGTGCTGAAAAGTGTTACTTTTCAGCACTTTTGAGAGTGCCGAAAAGTAGTACTTTTCGGCACCTTTACATCAGTACAGAAAAGTAGGGCGTTTCATCATACTTTCGCCAACTGAAAAGCAGGACTTTTCATAACGTAATTGCAAAAAGATATTTTAGATGCGGTTCAGTGAGTTTCAGCTTTCAGGAGGTTCCAGTGGGTTCCAGAGGGATTTAGGTACGTTTTGAGGGCGTTCATGTCTCAGTTACGGCTGACACCATTCAAGAAGCTCCTGAAACCTCCTGGTACCCCGTGAAACACCCCTGAAACCCACTGGAACCGCCTCAGAAACCTTCTAAAGCACCCTAGAGATACCCTGTAACCCAAACGAAGCCCCATGAGAAGACTCCTTAAGCCTCTCATGAGACCCCTGAAATGCCCTTGAGACCTCCAGGTTCACTCTGAAACTCCCTGAAACTCTCTGAAACCTCCTGAAGTGTTCCGGAGATATCCTGGAATTCACCTGAAATCCCTTATGACCCATTGAAACCCCATGAGACTCCTTGAAACGCCCTTTATACCTCCAAATACCCCGAAGATCACCTGAAACGCAGCTGAGGCCTTTAGGTACTCCCTGAAACCCCTTTGGACATTTGAACTCTCCTGAGACCCCTAAAAACGATTATGAGACACTTATGGGAACGTCCCTTCTTCTTCTTTTTTATTACTCGACGTTTTCACTGGAACATGGCCTGCCTATCTTCAACTTGGTGTTCTGGATCTCATAATGATCAATTTTACCACACTAATCAACGTTCCCCCAAATTACGGTACCCTAAAGAGCCCCAAAGACCCCTGGATCCCGTCCCTGTTTCGGCGACCCCTTGAAACGCCCTTGAAACCTCCAAGTACCTCCTGAGACCTTCATGCACTATCAGAAACTCTTTTGGATCTTTTGAAATGTCCCTGCGACCCTCTCCTGACATCCCCTGGGATGTCTCTCAGATCCCTTGAAGCGTCTCAGAGACCCTATGGACTCTCTGAAACCCCTCAAACACCCCTTTTACCTGCAGGTATCCCTGAGACTCACCGAAACGCTTTAAAAATCCGAATGGTCAACTTTGCAGCGCAAATCAACATTTGGGTCGTCAGATTTGTGTTCTTGAAAATTTGAGGTATGATTTCGTCATATCTTGACCTTCAGGTACCCCCTGAATGCAGGGCATAAAAAACGTGCACATATTGAAAGTGCACAAGAATAGTTTATTGCATAAAAAGAGGTTTTAGTGTAAATTTTCTAAAAAAGCAATTAGAACATTTTTTAAAATTGTTAAACATTTGTTTCCATTAATTTTATTAATTTTTAAATTGCCATGATCATTCTCCATCTTGAATACAATAGATTGCAACAAATCTAACAGTAAACCCAGTTATATAAATCCAAATAAGGTTGTGTATACCATATGTTTGATTCTTCACTTTAGGGCACTGAGTCTAGTCGTCGGATCACGCTTAAATAATGCTTAACACTCGCGAACGTACTTAGACGGACTGTTCACTGAATTTATTGCTCTTAGGTTCACAATAGTACACTTTGCGCGACACTGTACTGAATAGGGGTATAATGTGGACTGTATGGATTGGTGCTTTATTGTAGACTGAAGTAATATAATTTTCTAATTCGATCTCTGACCGAGTGCGATGTTTTCCTGACTCTCCGTTCGCTACCTGCACTCGGTCTGCTGTCGATCGTGAAGTGATCGTACAGAGAAGATTTGATGAAACGGACTAATGACTTACGTTAGATAGAAGAGTGCAACTATTGGACATCTGCTCGGATGCAGATGCTCGAGTTAATGATCTAGTAGCGGAGGTGAATAAATGTACATGTTAACAATTCTAGTGTGATCTTAGACCAGCGCAAACATACCGGCCGCCTTGAAATGACTAAATTTCAACTAGAGATACATTTACCTAACATCTTATCAACTAACGTATATAAACACTGTACACATGTAATGGGATTCACTGTTACAACTATTACTTGAACGGGTTGATGGTCTGCTGCTCGGTCTATGAAGTCAGCTGAAGTCACTGCTGCTGATGTAGTTCGTCACTTGGTTCGTCCTTCCTAGGAGCTCGAGTACGTTTCCTCACACGGTCTGTGTGGCACAATCGCATGAAACGGGAGGCTTGTCCACGAAGTTCTCCACGAATCGTCTCCAGCGGGCCTCCAATCGACCTCGGCTGAGGGATTCTCCGACGTGGTTGCTATGAATGAGATGAGAGGCGATTTTTTAACTGTAAAATTGAATATGTAAACGACTTCCCTGGGTCGCGGAGGCCGTCCGCCTCCGCAGGCACCGAGGCGCCACCGGGACTCCCGTTGACTTCTTCTTGGGCGACGGTTGACTGCTCCTGGGGTCGGAACATCATCAGCTTGGTACTCAGGACTGTGGCGTCACACATCTGGGGTTCGCTACAGTGGTGTCATCGTGGTTACTCCAAGTTACTCACTGAGTAACCAGCTCTTCAGTTCAAAAAAAAAATTTTTTTTCAGGATGCAAAATATAATAAAATACCAATTTTGGTTATTTTGGGTGCACACTGTGAACGCCCTGACCACATCAGTTTTAGTGAATATGGATTTTTAAACAATTTGACATTCTGGACCACCCCCTCAGGAAGCGAAATATTATAAAATGCCAATTTTGGTTATTTTGGGTGCACACTGTTAACGCCCTGACCACATCAGTTTTAGTGAATATGGATTTTTAAACAATTTGCCATTCTGGACCGCCCCCTCAGGAAGCGAAATATTATAAAATGCCAATTTTGGTTATTTTGAGTGCACACTGTGAACGCCCTGACCACATCAGTTTTAGTGAATATGGATTTTTAAACAATTTGCCATTCTGGACCGCCCCCTCAGGAAGCGAAATATTATAAAATGCCAATTTTGGTTATTTTGGGTGCACACTGTGAACGCCCTGACCACATCAGTTTTAGTGAATATGGATTTTTAAACAATTTGACATTCTGGACCACCCCCTCAGGAAGCGAAATATTATAAAATGCCAATTTTGGTTATTTTGGGTGCACACTGTGAACGCCCTGACCACATCAGTTTTAGTGAATATGGATTTTTAAACAATTTGACATTCTGGACCACCCCCTCAGGAAGCGAAATATTATAAAATGCCAATTTTGGTTATTTTGGGTGCACACTGTTAACGCCCTGACCACATCAGTTTTAGTGAATATGGATTTTTAAACAATTTGCCATTCTGGACCGCCCCCTCAGGAAGCGAAATATTATAAAATGCCAATTTTGGTTATTTTGGGTGCACACTGTGAACGCCCTGACCACATCAGTTTTAGTGAATATGGATTTTTAAACAATTTGACATTCTGGACCACCCCCTCAGGAAGCGAAATATTATAAAATGCCAATTTTGGTTATTTTGGGTGCACACTGTGAACGCCCTGACCACATCAGTTTTAGTGAATATGGATTTTTAAACAATTTGCCATTCTGGACCGCCCCCTCAGGAAGCGAAATATTATAAAATGCCAATTTTGGTTATTTTGGGTGCACACTGTGAACGCCCTGACCACATCAGTTTTAGTGAATATGGATTTTTAAACAATTTGCCATTCTGGACCGCCCCCTCAGGAAGCGAAATATTATAAAATGCCAATTTTGGTTATTTTGGGTGCACACTGTTAACGCCCTGACCACATCAGTTTTAGTGAATATGGATTTTTAAACAATTTGCCATTCTGGACCGCCCCCTCAGGAAGCGAAATATTATAAAATGCCAATTTTGGTTATTTTGGGTGCACACTGTGAACGCCCTGACCACATCAGTTTTAGTGAATATGGATTTTTAAACAATTTGCCATTCTGGACCGCCCCCTCAGGAAGCGAAATATTATAAAATGCCAATTTTGGTTATTTTGGGTGCACACTGTTAACGCCCTGACCACATCAGTTTTAGTGAATATGGATTTTTAAACAATTTGCCATTCTGGACCGCCCCCTCAGGAAGCGAAATATTATAAAATGCCAATTTTGGTTATTTTGGGTGCACACTGTGAACGCCCTGACCACATCAGTTTTAGTGAATATGGATTTTTAAACAATTTGACATTCTGGACCACCCCCTCAGGAAGCGAAATATTATAAAATGCCAATTTTGGTTATTTTGGGTGCACACTGTTAACGCCCTGACCACATCAGTTTTAGTGAATATGGATTTTTAAACAATTTGCCATTCTGGACCGCCCCCTCAGGAAGCGAAATATTATAAAATGCCAATTTTGGTTATTTTGGGTGCACACTGTGAACGCCCTGACCACATCAGTTTTAGTGAATATGGATTTTTAAACAATTTGCCATTCTGGACCGCCCCCTCAGGAAGCGAAATATTATAAAATGCCAATTTTGGTTATTTTGGGTGCACACTGTTAACGCCCTGACCACATCAGTTTTAGTGAATATGGATTTTTAAACAATTTGCCATTCTGGACCGCCCCCTCAGGAAGCGAAATATTATAAAATGCCAATTTTGGTTATTTTGGGTGCACACTGTGAACGCCCTGACCACATCAGTTTTAGTGAATATGGATTTTTAAACAATTTGACATTCTGGACCACCCCCTCAGGAAGCGAAATATTATAAAATGCCAATTTTGGTTATTTTGGGTGCACACTGTTAACGCCCTGACCACATCAGTTTTAGTGAATATGGATTTTTAAACAATTTGCCATTCTGGACCGCCCCCTCAGGAAGCGAAATATTATAAAATGCCAATTTTGGTTATTTTGGGTGCACACTGTGAACGCCCTGACCACATCAGTTTTAGTGAATATGGATTTTTAAACAATTTGACATTCTGGACCACCCCCTCAGGAAGCGAAATATTATAAAATGCCAATTTTGGTTATTTTGGGTGCACACTGTGAACGCCCTGACCACATCAGTTTTAGTGAATATGGATTTTTAAACAATTTGACATTCTGGACCACCCCCTCAGGAAGCGAAATATTATAAAATGCCAATTTTGGTTATTTTGGGTGCACACTGTTAACGCCCTGACCACATCAGTTTTAGTGAATATGGATTTTTAAACAATTCGACATACTGGACCGCCCCCTCGGGCAGTGGTGTCATCGTGGTTACTCCAAGTTACTCACTGAGTAACCAGCTCTTCAGTTCAAAAAAAAAAATTTTTTTTCAGGATGCAAAATATAATAAAATACCAATTTTGGTTATTTTGGGTGCACACTGTGAACGCCCTGACCACATCAGTTTTAGTGAATATGGATTTTTAAACAATTTGACATTCTGGACCACCCCCTCAGGAAGCGAAATATTATAAAATGCCAATTTTGGTTATTTTGGGTGCACACTGTGAACGCCCTGACCACATCAGTTTTAGTGAATATGGATTTTTAAACAATTTGACATTCTGGACCACCCCCTCAGGAAGCGAAATATTATAAAATGCCAATTTTGGTTATTTTGGGTGCACACTGTTAACGCCCTGACCACATCAGTTTTAGTGAATATGGATTTTTAAACAATTTGCCATTCTGGACCGCCCCCTCAGGAAGCGAAATATTATAAAATGCCAATTTTGGTTATTTTGGGTGCACACTGTGAACGCCCTGACCACATCAGTTTTAGTGAATATGGATTTTTAAACAATTTGCCATTCTGGACCGCCCCCTCAGGAAGCGAAATATTATAAAATGCCAATTTTGGTTATTTTGGGTGCACACTGTGAACGCCCTGACCACATCAGTTTTAGTGAATATGGATTTTTAAACAATTTGCCATTCTGGACCGCCCCCTCAGGAAGCGAAATATTATAAAATGCCAATTTTGGTTATTTTGGGTGCACACTGTTAACGCCCTGACCACATCAGTTTTAGTGAATATGGATTTTTAAACAATTTGCCATTCTGGACCGCCCCCTCAGGAAGCGAAATATTATAAAATGCCAATTTTGGTTATTTTGGGTGCACACTGTGAACGCCCTGACCACATCAGTTTTAGTGAATATGGATTTTTAAACAATTTGCCATTCTGGACCGCCCCCTCAGGAAGCGAAATATTATAAAATGCCAATTTTGGTTATTTTGGGTGCACACTGTTAACGCCCTGACCACATCAGTTTTAGTGAATATGGATTTTTAAACAATTTGCCATTCTGGACCGCCCCCTCAGGAAGCGAAATATTATAAAATGCCAATTTTGGTTATTTTGGGTGCACACTGTGAACGCCCTGACCACATCAGTTTTAGTGAATATGGATTTTTAAACAATTTGCCATTCTGGACCGCCCCCTCAGGAAGCGAAATATTATAAAATGCCAATTTTGGTTATTTTGGGTGCACACTGTGAACGCCCTGACCACATCAGTTTTAGTGAATATGGATTTTTAAACAATTTGCCATTCTGGACCGCCCCCTCAGGAAGCGAAATATTATAAAATGCCAATTTTGGTTATTTTGGGTGCACACTGTTAACGCCCTGACCACATCAGTTTTAGTGAATATGGATTTTTAAACAATTTGCCATTCTGGACCGCCCCCTCAGGAAGCGAAATATTATAAAATGCCAATTTTGGTTATTTTGGGTGCACACTGTGAACGCCCTGACCACATCAGTTTTAGTGAATATGGATTTTTAAACAATTTGCCATTCTGGACCGCCCCCTCAGGAAGCGAAATATTATAAAATGCCAATTTTGGTTATTTTGGGTGCACACTGTTAACGCCCTGACCACATCAGTTTTAGTGAATATGGATTTTTAAACAATTTGCCATTCTGGACCGCCCCCTCAGGAAGCGAAATATTATAAAATGCCAATTTTGGTTATTTTGGGTGCACACTGTGAACGCCCTGACCACATCAGTTTTAGTGAATATGGATTTTTAAACAATTTGCCATTCTGGACCGCCCCCTCAGGAAGCGAAATATTATAAAATGCCAATTTTGGTTATTTTGGGTGCACACTGTGAACGCCCTGACCACATCAGTTTTAGTGAATATGGATTTTTAAACAATTTGACATTCTGGACCACCCCCTCAGGAAGCGAAATATTATAAAATGCCAATTTTGGTTATTTTGGGTGCACACTGTGAACGCCCTGACCACATCAGTTTTAGTGAATATGGATTTTTAAACAATTTGCCATTCTGGACCGCCCCCTCAGGAAGCGAAATATTATAAAATGCCAATTTTGGTTATTTTGGGTGCACACTGTGAACGCCCTGACCACATCAGTTTTAGTGAATATGGATTTTTAAACAATTTGCCATTCTGGACCGCCCCCTCAGGAAGCGAAATATTATAAAATGCCAATTTTGGTTATTTTGGGTGCACACTGTTAACGCCCTGACCACATCAGTTTTAGTGAATATGGATTTTTAAACAATTTGCCATTCTGGACCGCCCCCTCAGGAAGCGAAATATTATAAAATGCCAATTTTGGTTATTTTGGGTGCACACTGTGAACGCCCTGACCACATCAGTTTTAGTGAATATGGATTTTTAAACAATTTGACATTCTGGACCACCCCCTCAGGAAGCGAAATATTATAAAATGCCAATTTTGGTTATTTTGGGTGCACACTGTTAACGCCCTGACCACATCAGTTTTAGTGAATATGGATTTTTAAACAATTTGCCATTCTGGACCGCCCCCTCAGGAAGCGAAATATTATAAAATGCCAATTTTGGTTATTTTGGGTGCACACTGTGAACGCCCTGACCACATCAGTTTTAGTGAATATGGATTTTTAAACAATTTGACATTCTGGACCACCCCCTCAGGAAGCGAAATATTATAAAATGCCAATTTTGGTTATTTTGGGTGCACACTGTGAACGCCCTGACCACATCAGTTTTAGTGAATATGGATTTTTAAACAATTTGACATTCTGGACCACCCCCTCAGGAAGCGAAATATTATAAAATGCCAATTTTGGTTATTTTGGGTGCACACTGTTAACGCCCTGACCACATCAGTTTTAGTGAATATGGATTTTTAAACAATTCGACATACTGGACCGCCCCCTCGGGCAGTGGTGTCATCGTGGTTACTCCAAGTTACTCACTGAGTAACCAGCTCTTCAGTTCAAAAAAAAAAATTTTTTTTCAGGATGCAAAATATAATAAAATACCAATTTTGGTTATTTTGGGTGCACACTGTGAACGCCCTGACCACATCAGTTTTAGTGAATATGGATTTTTAAACAATTTGACATTCTGGACCACCCCCTCAGGAAGCGAAATATTATAAAATGCCAATTTTGGTTATTTTGGGTGCACACTGTGAACGCCCTGACCACATCAGTTTTAGTGAATATGGATTTTTAAACAATTTGACATTCTGGACCACCCCCTCAGGAAGCGAAATATTATAAAATGCCAATTTTGGTTATTTTGGGTGCACACTGTTAACGCCCTGACCACATCAGTTTTAGTGAATATGGATTTTTAAACAATTTGCCATTCTGGACCGCCCCCTCAGGAAGCGAAATATTATAAAATGCCAATTTTGGTTATTTTGGGTGCACACTGTTAACGCCCTGACCACATCAGTTTTAGTGAATATGGATTTTTAAACAATTTGCCATTCTGGACCGCCCCCTCAGGAAGCGAAATATTATAAAATGCCAATTTTGGTTATTTTGGGTGCACACTGTGAACGCCCTGACCACATCAGTTTTAGTGAATATGGATTTTTAAACAATTTGCCATTCTGGACCGCCCCCTCAGGAAGCGAAATATTATAAAATGCCAATTTTGGTTATTTTGGGTGCACACTGTTAACGCCCTGACCACATCAGTTTTAGTGAATATGGATTTTTAAACAATTTGCCATTCTGGACCGCCCCCTCAGGAAGCGAAATATTATAAAATGCCAATTTTGGTTATTTTGGGTGCACACTGTTAACGCCCTGACCACATCAGTTTTAGTGAATATGGATTTTTAAACAATTTGCCATTCTGGACCGCCCCCTCAGGAAGCGAAATATTATAAAATGCCAATTTTGGTTATTTTGGGTGCACACTGTGAACGCCCTGACCACATCAGTTTTAGTGAATATGGATTTTTAAACAATTTGCCATTCTGGACCGCCCCCTCAGGAAGCGAAATATTATAAAATGCCAATTTTGGTTATTTTGGGTGCACACTGTTAACGCCCTGACCACATCAGTTTTAGTGAATATGGATTTTTAAACAATTTGCCATTCTGGACCGCCCCCTCAGGAAGCGAAATATTATAAAATGCCAATTTTGGTTATTTTGGGTGCACACTGTGAACGCCCTGACCACATCAGTTTTAGTGAATATGGATTTTTAAACAATTTGACATTCTGGACCACCCCCTCAGGAAGCGAAATATTATAAAATGCCAATTTTGGTTATTTTGGGTGCACACTGTTAACGCCCTGACCACATCAGTTTTAGTGAATATGGATTTTTAAACAATTTGCCATTCTGGACCGCCCCCTCAGGAAGCGAAATATTATAAAATGCCAATTTTGGTTATTTTGGGTGCACACTGTGAACGCCCTGACCACATCAGTTTTAGTGAATATGGATTTTTAAACAATTTGACATTCTGGACCACCCCCTCAGGAAGCGAAATATTATAAAATGCCAATTTTGGTTATTTTGGGTGCACACTGTGAACGCCCTGACCACATCAGTTTTAGTGAATATGGATTTTTAAACAATTTGACATTCTGGACCACCCCCTCAGGAAGCGAAATATTATAAAATGCCAATTTTGGTTATTTTGGGTGCACACTGTTAACGCCCTGACCACATCAGTTTTAGTGAATATGGATTTTTAAACAATTCGACATACTGGACCGCCCCCTCGGGCAGTGGTGTCATCGTGGTTACTCCAAGTTACTCACTGAGTAACCAGCTCTTCAGTTCAAAAAAAAAAATTTTTTTTCAGGATGCAAAATATAATAAAATACCAATTTTGGTTATTTTGGGTGCACACTGTTAACGCCCTGACCACATCAGTTTTAGTGAATATGGATTTTTAAACAATTTGCCATTCTGGACCGCCCCCTCAGGAAGCGAAATATTATAAAATGCCAATTTTGGTTATTTTGGGTGCACACTGTGAACGCCCTGACCACATCAGTTTTAGTGAATATGGATTTTTAAACAATTTGCCATTCTGGACCGCCCCCTCAGGAAGCGAAATATTATAAAATGCCAATTTTGGTTATTTTGGGTGCACACTGTTAACGCCCTGACCACATCAGTTTTAGTGAATATGGATTTTTAAACAATTTGCCATTCTGGACCGCCCCCTCAGGAAGCGAAATATTATAAAATGCCAATTTTGGTTATTTTGGGTGCACACTGTGAACGCCCTGACCACATCAGTTTTAGTGAATATGGATTTTTAAACAATTTGCCATTCTGGACCGCCCCCTCAGGAAGCGAAATATTATAAAATGCCAATTTTGGTTATTTTGGGTGCACACTGTGAACGCCCTGACCACATCAGTTTTAGTGAATATGGATTTTTAAACAATTTGCCATTCTGGACCGCCCCCTCAGGAAGCGAAATATTATAAAATGCCAATTTTGGTTATTTTGGGTGCACACTGTTAACGCCCTGACCACATCAGTTTTAGTGAATATGGATTTTTAAACAATTTGACATTCTGGACCACCCCCTCAGGAAGCGAAATATTATAAAATGCCAATTTTGGTTATTTTGGGTGCACACTGTTAACGCCCTGACCACATCAGTTTTAGTGAATATGGATTTTTAAACAATTCGACATACTGGACCGCCCCCTCGGGCAGTGGTGTCATCGTGGTTACTCCAAGTTACTCACTGAGTAACCAGCTCTTCAGTTCAAAAAAAAAAATTTTTTTTCAGGATGCAAAATATAATAAAATACCAATTTTGGTTATTTTGGGTGCACACTGTGAACGCCCTGACCACATCAGTTTTAGTGAATATGGATTTTTAAACAATTTGACATTCTGGACCACCCCCTCAGGAAGCGAAATATTATAAAATGCCAATTTTGGTTATTTTGGGTGCACACTGTGAACGCCCTGACCACATCAGTTTTAGTGAATATGGATTTTTAAACAATTTGCCATTCTGGACCGCCCCCTCAGGAAGCGAAATATTATAAAATGCCAATTTTGGTTATTTTGGGTGCACACTGTGAACGCCCTGACCACATCAGTTTTAGTGAATATGGATTTTTAAACAATTTGCCATTCTGGACCGCCCCCTCAGGAAGCGAAATATTATAAAATGCCAATTTTGGTTATTTTGGGTGCACACTGTTAACGCCCTGACCACATCAGTTTTAGTGAATATGGATTTTTAAACAATTTGCCATTCTGGACCGCCCCCTCAGGAAGCGAAATATTATAAAATGCCAATTTTGGTTATTTTGGGTGCACACTGTGAACGCCCTGACCACATCAGTTTTAGTGAATATGGATTTTTAAACAATTTGCCATTCTGGACCGCCCCCTCAGGAAGCGAAATATTATAAAATGCCAATTTTGGTTATTTTGGGTGCACACTGTTAACGCCCTGACCACATCAGTTTTAGTGAATATGGATTTTTAAACAATTTGCCATTCTGGACCGCCCCCTCAGGAAGCGAAATATTATAAAATGCCAATTTTGGTTATTTTGGGTGCACACTGTGAACGCCCTGACCACATCAGTTTTAGTGAATATGGATTTTTAAACAATTTGCCATTCTGGACCGCCCCCTCAGGAAGCGAAATATTATAAAATGCCAATTTTGGTTATTTTGGGTGCACACTGTGAACGCCCTGACCACATCAGTTTTAGTGAATATGGATTTTTAAACAATTTGACATTCTGGACCACCCCCTCAGGAAGCGAAATATTATAAAATGCCAATTTTGGTTATTTTGGGTGCACACTGTTAACGCCCTGACCACATCAGTTTTAGTGAATATGGATTTTTAAACAATTTGCCATTCTGGACCGCCCCCTCAGGAAGCGAAATATTATAAAATGCCAATTTTGGTTATTTTGGGTGCACACTGTGAACGCCCTGACCACATCAGTTTTAGTGAATATGGATTTTTAAACAATTTGCCATTCTGGACCGCCCCCTCAGGAAGCGAAATATTATAAAATGCCAATTTTGGTTATTTTGGGTGCACACTGTGAACGCCCTGACCACATCAGTTTTAGTGAATATGGATTTTTAAACAATTTGCCATTCTGGACCGCCCCCTCAGGAAGCGAAATATTATAAAATGCCAATTTTGGTTATTTTGGGTGCACACTGTGAACGCCCTGACCACATCAGTTTTAGTGAATATGGATTTTTAAACAATTTGCCATTCTGGACCGCCCCCTCAGGAAGCGAAATATTATAAAATGCCAATTTTGGTTATTTTGGGTGCACACTGTGAACGCCCTGACCACATCAGTTTTAGTGAATATGGATTTTTAAACAATTTGACATTCTGGACCACCCCCTCAGGAAGCGAAATATTATAAAATGCCAATTTTGGTTATTTTGGGTGCACACTGTGAACGCCCTGACCACATCAGTTTTAGTGAATATGGATTTTTAAACAATTTGCCATTCTGGACCGCCCCCTCAGGAAGCGAAATATTATAAAATGCCAATTTTGGTTATTTTGGGTGCACACTGTGAACGCCCTGACCACATCAGTTTTAGTGAATATGGATTTTTAAACAATTTGCCATTCTGGACCGCCCCCTCAGGAAGCGAAATATTATAAAATGCCAATTTTGGTTATTTTGGGTGCACACTGTGAACGCCCTGACCACATCAGTTTTAGTGAATATGGATTTTTAAACAATTTGCCATTCTGGACCGCCCCCTCAGGAAGCGAAATATTATAAAATGCCAATTTTGGTTATTTTGGGTGCACACTGTGAACGCCCTGACCACATCAGTTTTAGTGAATATGGATTTTTAAACAATTTGCCATTCTGGACCGCCCCCTCAGGAAGCGAAATATTATAAAATGCCAATTTTGGTTATTTTGGGTGCACACTGTGAACGCCCTGACCACATCAGTTTTAGTGAATATGGATTTTTAAACAATTTGCCATTCTGGACCGCCCCCTCAGGAAGCGAAATATTATAAAATGCCAATTTTGGTTATTTTGGGTGCACACTGTGAACGCCCTGACCACATCAGTTTTAGTGAATATGGATTTTTAAACAATTTGACATTCTGGACCACCCCCTCAGGAAGCGAAATATTATAAAATGCCAATTTTGGTTATTTTGGGTGCACACTGTTAACGCCCTGACCACATCAGTTTTAGTGAATATGGATTTTTAAACAATTTGCCATTCTGGACCGCCCCCTCAGGAAGCGAAATATTATAAAATGCCAATTTTGGTTATTTTGGGTGCACACTGTGAACGCCCTGACCACATCAGTTTTAGTGAATATGGATTTTTAAACAATTTGCCATTCTGGACCGCCCCCTCAGGAAGCGAAATATTATAAAATGCCAATTTTGGTTATTTTGGGTGCACACTGT
This sequence comes from Aedes albopictus, assembly GCF_035046485.1. Classification (NCBI taxonomy): domain Eukaryota; kingdom Metazoa; phylum Arthropoda; class Insecta; order Diptera; family Culicidae; genus Aedes; species Aedes albopictus. The sequence continues at coordinate 104,603,101 of NC_085137.1, read as the reverse complement.
GAACGCCCTGACCACATCAGTTTTAGTGAATATGGATTTTTAAACAATTTGACATTCTGGACCACCCCCTCAGGAAGCGAAATATTATAAAATGCCAATTTTGGTTATTTTGGGTGCACACTGTGAACGCCCTGACCACATCAGTTTTAGTGAATATGGATTTTTAAACAATTTGCCATTCTGGACCGCCCCCTCAGGAAGCGAAATATTATAAAATGCCAATTTTGGTTATTTTGGGTGCACACTGTGAACGCCCTGACCACATCAGTTTTAGTGAATATGGATTTTTAAACAATTTGCCATTCTGGACCGCCCCCTCAGGAAGCGAAATATTATAAAATGCCAATTTTGGTTATTTTGGGTGCACACTGTGAACGCCCTGACCACATCAGTTTTAGTGAATATGGATTTTTAAACAATTTGCCATTCTGGACCGCCCCCTCAGGAAGCGAAATATTATAAAATGCCAATTTTGGTTATTTTGGGTGCACACTGTGAACGCCCTGACCACATCAGTTTTAGTGAATATGGATTTTTAAACAATTTGCCATTCTGGACCGCCCCCTCAGGAAGCGAAATATTATAAAATGCCAATTTTGGTTATTTTGGGTGCACACTGTGAACGCCCTGACCACATCAGTTTTAGTGAATATGGATTTTTAAACAATTTGACATTCTGGACCACCCCCTCAGGAAGCGAAATATTATAAAATGCCAATTTTGGTTATTTTGGGTGCACACTGTGAACGCCCTGACCACATCAGTTTTAGTGAATATGGATTTTTAAACAATTTGCCATTCTGGACCGCCCCCTCAGGAAGCGAAATATTATAAAATGCCAATTTTGGTTATTTTGGGTGCACACTGTGAACGCCCTGACCACATCAGTTTTAGTGAATATGGATTTTTAAACAATTTGCCATTCTGGACCGCCCCCTCAGGAAGCGAAATATTATAAAATGCCAATTTTGGTTATTTTGGGTGCACACTGTGAACGCCCTGACCACATCAGTTTTAGTGAATATGGATTTTTAAACAATTTGCCATTCTGGACCGCCCCCTCAGGAAGCGAAATATTATAAAATGCCAATTTTGGTTATTTTGGGTGCACACTGTGAACGCCCTGACCACATCAGTTTTAGTGAATATGGATTTTTAAACAATTCGACATACTGGACCGCCCCCTCGGGCAGTGGTGTCATCGTGGTTACTCCAAGTTACTCACTGAGTAACCAGCTCTTCAGTTCAAAAAAAAAAATTTTTTTTCAGGATGCAAAATATAATAAAATACCAATTTTGGTTATTTTGGGTGAACACTGTGAACGCCCTGACCACATCAGTTTTAGTGAATATGGATTTTTAAACAATTTGACATTCTGGACCACCCCCTCAGGAAGCGAAATATTATAAAATGCCAATTTTGGTTATTTTGGGTGCACACTGTGAACGCCCTGACCACATCAGTTTTAGTGAATATGGATTTTTAAACAATTTGCCATTCTGGACCGCCCCCTCAGGAAGCGAAATATTATAAAATGCCAATTTTGGTTATTTTGGGTGCACACTGTGAACGCCCTGACCACATCAGTTTTAGTGAATATGGATTTTTAAACAATTTGCCATTCTGGACCGCCCCCTCAGGAAGCGAAATATTATAAAATGCCAATTTTGGTTATTTTGGGTGCACACTGTGAACGCCCTGACCACATCAGTTTTAGTGAATATGGATTTTTAAACAATTTGACATTCTGGACCACCCCCTCAGGAAGCGAAATATTATAAAATGCCAATTTTGGTTATTTTGGGTGCACACTGTTAACGCCCTGACCACATCAGTTTTAGTGAATATGGATTTTTAAACAATTTGCCATTCTGGACCGCCCCCTCAGGAAGCGAAATATTATAAAATGCCAATTTTGGTTATTTTGGGTGCACACTGTGAACGCCCTGACCACATCAGTTTTAGTGAATATGGATTTTTAAACAATTTGCCATTCTGGACCGCCCCCTCAGGAAGCGAAATATTATAAAATGCCAATTTTGGTTATTTTGGGTGCACACTGTGAACGCCCTGACCACATCAGTTTTAGTGAATATGGATTTTTAAACAATTTGACATTCTGGACCACCCCCTCAGGAAGCGAAATATTATAAAATGCCAATTTTGGTTATTTTGGGTGCACACTGTTAACGCCCTGACCACATCAGTTTTAGTGAATATGGATTTTTAAACAATTTGCCATTCTGGACCGCCCCCTCAGGAAGCGAAATATTATAAAATGCCAATTTTGGTTATTTTGGGTGCACACTGTGAACGCCCTGACCACATCAGTTTTAGTGAATATGGATTTTTAAACAATTCGACATACTGGACCGCCCCCTCGGGCAGTGGTGTCATCGTGGTTACTCCAAGTTACTCACTGAGTAACCAGCTCTTCAGTTCAAAAAAAAAAAATTTTTTTCAGGATGCAAAATATAATAAAATACCAATTTTGGTTATTTTGGGTGAACACTGTGAACGCCCTGACCACATCAGTTTTAGTGAATATGGATTTTTAAACAATTTGACATTCTGGACCACCCCCTCAGGAAGCGAAATATTATAAAATGCCAATTTTGGTTATTTTGGGTGCACACTGTGAACGCCCTGACCACATCAGTTTTAGTGAATATGGATTTTTAAACAATTTGACATTCTGGACCACCCCCTCAGGAAGCGAAATATTATAAAATGCCAATTTTGGTTATTTTGGGTGCACACTGTTAACGCCCTGACCACATCAGTTTTAGTGAATATGGATTTTTAAACAATTTGCCATTCTGGACCGCCCCCTCAGGAAGCGAAATATTATAAAATGCCAATTTTGGTTATTTTGGGTGCACACTGTTAACGCCCTGACCACATCAGTTTTAGTGAATATGGATTTTTAAACAATTTGCCATTCTGGACCGCCCCCTCAGGAAGCGAAATATTATAAAATGCCAATTTTGGTTATTTTGGGTGCACACTGTTAACGCCCTGACCACATCAGTTTTAGTGAATATGGATTTTTAAACAATTTGCCATTCTGGACCGCCCCCTCAGGAAGCGAAATATTATAAAATGCCAATTTTGGTTATTTTGGGTGCACACTGTGAACGCCCTGACCACATCAGTTTTAGTGAATATGGATTTTTAAACAATTCGACATACTGGACCGCCCCCTCGGGCAGTGGTGTCATCGTGGTTACTCCAAGTTACTCACTGAGTAACCAGCTCTTCAGTTCAAAAAAAAAAAAATTTTTTTCAGGATGCAAAATATAATAAAATACCAATTTTGGTTATTTTGGGTGAACACTGTGAACGCCCTGACCACATCAGTTTTAGTGAATATGGATTTTTAAACAATTTGACATTCTGGACCACCCCCTCAGGAAGCGAAATATTATAAAATGCCAATTTTGGTTATTTTGGGTGCACACTGTGAACGCCCTGACCACATCAGTTTTAGTGAATATGGATTTTTAAACAATTTGCCATTCTGGACCGCCCCCTCAGGAAGCGAAATATTATAAAATGCCAATTTTGGTTATTTTGGGTGCACACTGTGAACGCCCTGACCACATCAGTTTTAGTGAATATGGATTTTTAAACAATTTGACATTCTGGACCACCCCCTCAGGAAGCGAAATATTATAAAATGCCAATTTTGGTTATTTTGGGTGCACACTGTGAACGCCCTGACCACATCAGTTTTAGTGAATATGGATTTTTAAACAATTTGACATTCTGGACCACCCCCTCAGGAAGCGAAATATTATAAAATGCCAATTTTGGTTATTTTGGGTGCACACTGTGAACGCCCTGACCACATCAGTTTTAGTGAATATGGATTTTTAAACAATTTGACATTCTGGACCACCCCCTCAGGAAGCGAAATATTATAAAATGCCAATTTTGGTTATTTTGGGTGCACACTGTTAACGCCCTGACCACATCAGTTTTAGTGAATATGGATTTTTAAACAATTTGCCATTCTGGACCGCCCCCTCAGGAAGCGAAATATTATAAAATGCCAATTTTGGTTATTTTGGGTGCACACTGTGAACGCCCTGACCACATCAGTTTTAGTGAATATGGATTTTTAAACAATTTGACATTCTGGACCACCCCCTCAGGAAGCGAAATATTATAAAATGCCAATTTTGGTTATTTTGGGTGCACACTGTTAACGCCCTGACCACATCAGTTTTAGTGAATATGGATTTTTAAACAATTTGCCATTCTGGACCGCCCCCTCAGGAAGCGAAATATTATAAAATGCCAATTTTGGTTATTTTGGGTGCACACTGTGAACGCCCTGACCACATCAGTTTTAGTGAATATGGATTTTTAAACAATTTGCCATTCTGGACCGCCCCCTCAGGAAGCGAAATATTATAAAATGCCAATTTTGGTTATTTTGGGTGCACACTGTGAACGCCCTGACCACATCAGTTTTAGTGAATATGGATTTTTAAACAATTTGCCATTCTGGACCGCCCCCTCAGGAAGCGAAATATTATAAAATGCCAATTTTGGTTATTTTGGGTGCACACTGTGAACGCCCTGACCACATCAGTTTTAGTGAATATGGATTTTTAAACAATTTGCCATTCTGGACCGCCCCCTCAGGAAGCGAAATATTATAAAATGCCAATTTTGGTTATTTTGGGTGCACACTGTGAACGCCCTGACCACATCAGTTTTAGTGAATATGGATTTTTAAACAATTTGCCATTCTGGACCGCCCCCTCAGGAAGCGAAATATTATAAAATGCCAATTTTGGTTATTTTGGGTGCACACTGTTAACGCCCTGACCACATCAGTTTTAGTGAATATGGATTTTTAAACAATTTGCCATTCTGGACCGCCCCCTCAGGAAGCGAAATATTATAAAATGCCAATTTTGGTTATTTTGGGTGCACACTGTGAACGCCCTGACCACATCAGTTTTAGTGAATATGGATTTTTAAACAATTTGCCATTCTGGACCGCCCCCTCAGGAAGCGAAATATTATAAAATGCCAATTTTGGTTATTTTGGGTGCACACTGTTAACGCCCTGACCACATCAGTTTTAGTGAATATGGATTTTTAAACAATTTGCCATTCTGGACCGCCCCCTCAGGAAGCGAAATATTATAAAATGCCAATTTTGGTTATTTTGGGTGCACACTGTGAACGCCCTGACCACATCAGTTTTAGTGAATATGGATTTTTAAACAATTTGCCATTCTGGACCGCCCCCTCAGGAAGCGAAATATTATAAAATGCCAATTTTGGTTATTTTGGGTGCACACTGTGAACGCCCTGACCACATCAGTTTTAGTGAATATGGATTTTTAAACAATTTGACATTCTGGACCACCCCCTCAGGAAGCGAAATATTATAAAATGCCAATTTTGGTTATTTTGGGTGCACACTGTTAACGCCCTGACCACATCAGTTTTAGTGAATATGGATTTTTAAACAATTTGCCATTCTGGACCGCCCCCTCAGGAAGCGAAATATTATAAAATGCCAATTTTGGTTATTTTGGGTGCACACTGTGAACGCCCTGACCACATCAGTTTTAGTGAATATGGATTTTTAAACAATTTGCCATTCTGGACCGCCCCCTCAGGAAGCGAAATATTATAAAATGCCAATTTTGGTTATTTTGGGTGCACACTGTTAACGCCCTGACCACATCAGTTTTAGTGAATATGGATTTTTAAACAATTTGCCATTCTGGACCGCCCCCTCAGGAAGCGAAATATTATAAAATGCCAATTTTGGTTATTTTGGGTGCACACTGTGAACGCCCTGACCACATCAGTTTTAGTGAATATGGATTTTTAAACAATTTGACATTCTGGACCACCCCCTCAGGAAGCGAAATATTATAAAATGCCAATTTTGGTTATTTTGGGTGCACACTGTTAACGCCCTGACCACATCAGTTTTAGTGAATATGGATTTTTAAACAATTTGCCATTCTGGACCGCCCCCTCAGGAAGCGAAATATTATAAAATGCCAATTTTGGTTATTTTGGGTGCACACTGTGAACGCCCTGACCACATCAGTTTTAGTGAATATGGATTTTTAAACAATTCGACATACTGGACCGCCCCCTCGGGCAGTGGTGTCATCGTGGTTACTCCAAGTTACTCACTGAGTAACCAGCTCTTCAGTTCAAAAAAAAAAATTTTTTTTCAGGATGCAAAATATAATAAAATACCAATTTTGGTTATTTTGGGTGCACACTGTGAACGCCCTGACCACATCAGTTTTAGTGAATATGGATTTTTAAACAATTTGACATTCTGGACCACCCCCTCAGGAAGCGAAATATTATAAAATGCCAATTTTGGTTATTTTGGGTGCACACTGTGAACGCCCTGACCACATCAGTTTTAGTGAATATGGATTTTTAAACAATTTGACATTCTGGACCACCCCCTCAGGAAGCGAAATATTATAAAATGCCAATTTTGGTTATTTTGGGTGCACACTGTGAACGCCCTGATCACATCAGTTTTAGTGAATATGGATTTTTAAACAATTTGACATTCTGGACCACCCCCTCAGGAAGCGAAATATTATAAAATGCCAATTTTGGTTATTTTGGGTGCACACTGTGAACGCCCTGACCACATCAGTTTTAGTGAATATGGATTTTTAAACAATTTGACATTCTGGACCACCCCCTCAGGAAGCGAAATATTATAAAATGCCAATTTTGAGTCAATGGAATGGTCAAGAAATTTAACACAGCAAGCCCCATTTGATTTGAAGTTTCGTTTCAGCTCCGTACTAGTATCCGGAATAAAGCGACGCTTTATTATTTCTTGAGCGATTTCTTGCCTGAATTTTCCACGCATCGAGATAGGCCAAAAAATTTCTTGCGATCAGCGTACTACCCATAAGGCAATAACTTGGACCCATAAAGCCTAAGACCATTTTAATCAGTTTATCACGGAAACACTCTAACTTGATTCTGGGGACACGATTAGAGAGTGAAAGTCAAAACAAAACACAGGATGCATTCTGGACCGCCCCCTCAGGAAGCGAAATATTATAAAATGCCAATTTTGGTTATTTTGGGTGCACACTGTGAACGCCCTGACCACATCAGTTTTAGTGAATATGGATTTTTAAACAATTTGCCATTCTAGACCGCCCCCTCAGGAAGCGAAATATTATAAAATGCCAATTTTGGTTATTTTGGGTGCACACTGTTAACGCCCTGACCACATCAGTTTTAGTGAATATGGATTTTTAAACAATTTGCCATTCTGGACCGCCCCCTCAGGAAGCGAAATATTATAAAATGCCAATTTTGGTTATTTTGGGTGCACACTGTGAACGCCCTGACCACATCAGTTTTAGTGAATATGGATTTTTAAACAATTTGACATTCTGGACCACCCCCTCAGGAAGCGAAATATTATAAAATGCCAATTTTGGTTATTTTGGGTGCACACTGTTAACGCCCTGACCACATCAGTTTTAGTGAATATGGATTTTTAAACAATTTGCCATTCTGGACCGCCCCCTCAGGAAGCGAAATATTATAAAATGCCAATTTTGGTTATTTTGGGTGCACACTGTGAACGCCCTGACCACATCAGTTTTAGTGAATATGGATTTTTAAACAATTTGCCATTCTGGACCGCCCCCTCAGGAAGCGAAATATTATAAAATGCCAATTTTGGTTATTTTGGGTGCACACTGTTAACGCCCTGACCACATCAGTTTTAGTGAATATGGATTTTTAAACAATTTGCCATTCTGGACCGCCCCCTCAGGAAGCGAAATATTATAAAATGCCAATTTTGGTTATTTTGGGTGCACACTGTGAACGCCCTGACCACATCAGTTTTAGTGAATATGGATTTTTAAACAATTTGCCATTCTGGACCGCCCCCTCAGGAAGCGAAATATTATAAAATGCCAATTTTGGTTATTTTGGGTGCACACTGTTAACGCCCTGACCACATCAGTTTTAGTGAATATGGATTTTTAAACAATTTGCCATTCTGGACCGCCCCCTCAGGAAGCGAAATATTATAAAATGCCAATTTTGGTTATTTTGGGTGCACACTGTTAACGCCCTGACCACATCAGTTTTAGTGAATATGGATTTTTAAACAATTTGCCATTCTGGACCGCCCCCTCAGGAAGCGAAATATTATAAAATGCCAATTTTGGTTATTTTGGGTGCACACTGTGAACGCCCTGACCACATCAGTTTTAGTGAATATGGATTTTTAAACAATTTGACATTCTGGACCACCCCCTCAGGAAGCGAAATATTATAAAATGCCAATTTTGGTTATTTTGGGTGCACACTGTTAACGCCCTGACCACATCAGTTTTAGTGAATATGGATTTTTAAACAATTTGCCATTCTGGACCGCCCCCTCAGGAAGCGAAATATTATAAAATGCCAATTTTGGTTATTTTGGGTGCACACTGTTAACGCCCTGACCACATCAGTTTTAGTGAATATGGATTTTTAAACAATTTGCCATTCTGGACCGCCCCCTCAGGAAGCGAAATATTATAAAATGCCAATTTTGGTTATTTTGGGTGCACACTGTGAACGCCCTGACCACATCAGTTTTAGTGAATATGGATTTTTAAACAATTTGCCATTCTGGACCGCCCCCTCAGGAAGCGAAATATTATAAAATGCCAATTTTGGTTATTTTGGGTGCACACTGTGAACGCCCTGACCACATCAGTTTTAGTGAATATGGATTTTTAAACAATTTGACATTCTGGACCACCCCCTCAGGAAGCGAAATATTATAAAATGCCAATTTTGGTTATTTTGGGTGCACACTGTGAACGCCCTGACCACATCAGTTTTAGTGAATATGGATTTTTAAACAATTTGACATTCTGGACCGCCCCCTCGGGCAGTGGTGTCATCGTGGTTACTCCAAGTTACTCACTGAGTAACCAGCTCTTCAGTTCAAAAAAAAAAATTTTTTTTCAGGATGCAAAATATAATAAAATACCAATTTTGGTTATTTTGGGTGAACACTGTGAACGCCCTGACCACATCAGTTTTAGTGAATATGGATTTTTAAACAATTTGACATTCTGGACCACCCCCTCAGGAAGCGAAATATTATAAAATGCCAATTTTGGTTATTTTGGGTGCACACTGTTAACGCCCTGACCACATCAGTTTTAGTGAATATGGATTTTTAAACAATTTGCCATTCTGGACCGCCCCCTCAGGAAGCGAAATATTATAAAATGCCAATTTTGGTTATTTTGGGTGCACACTGTTAACGCCCTGACCACATCAGTTTTAGTGAATATGGATTTTTAAACAATTTGCCATTCTGGACCGCCCCCTCAGGAAGCGAAATATTATAAAATGCCAATTTTGGTTATTTTGGGTGCACACTGTGAACGCCCTGACCACATCAGTTTTAGTGAATATGGATTTTTAAACAATTTGCCATTCTGGACCGCCCCCTCAGGAAGCGAAATATTATAAAATGCCAATTTTGGTTATTTTGGGTGCACACTGTGAACGCCCTGACCACATCAGTTTTAGTGAATATGGATTTTTAAACAATTTGACATTCTGGACCACCCCCTCAGGAAGCGAAATATTATAAAATGCCAATTTTGGTTATTTTGGGTGCACACTGTGAACGCCCTGACCACATCAGTTTTAGTGAATATGGATTTTTAAACAATTTGACATTCTGGACCGCCCCCTCGGGCAGTGGTGTCATCGTGGTTACTCCAAGTTACTCACTGAGTAACCAGCTCTTCAGTTCAAAAAAAAAAATTTTTTTTCAGGATGCAAAATATAATAAAATACCAATTTTGGTTATTTTGGGTGAACACTGTGAACGCCCTGACCACATCAGTTTTAGTGAATATGGATTTTTAAACAATTTGACATTCTGGACCACCCCCTCAGGAAGCGAAATATTATAAAATGCCAATTTTGGTTATTTTGGGTGCACACTGTTAACGCCCTGACCACATCAGTTTTAGTGAATATGGATTTTTAAACAATTTGCCATTCTGGACCGCCCCCTCAGGAAGCGAAATATTATAAAATGCCAATTTTGGTTATTTTGGGTGCACACTGTTAACGCCCTGACCACATCAGTTTTAGTGAATATGGATTTTTAAACAATTTGCCATTCTGGACCGCCCCCTCAGGAAGCGAAATATTATAAAATGCCAATTTTGGTTATTTTGGGTGCACACTGTGAACGCCCTGACCACATCAGTTTTAGTGAATATGGATTTTTAAACAATTTGCCATTCTGGACCGCCCCCTCAGGAAGCGAAATATTATAAAATGCCAATTTTGGTTATTTTGGGTGCACACTGTGAACGCCCTGACCACATCAGTTTTAGTGAATATGGATTTTTAAACAATTTGACATTCTGGACCACCCCCTCAGGAAGCGAAATATTATAAAATGCCAATTTTGGTTATTTTGGGTGCACACCCCGATCAGAAAGGCATAACAAAATTATAACCGATTGAGTTATTTATTTCAAAGATTTTTCATAACAGAATGAGTTATAAAAATCGCCGGTTAGGTGTTAAAATAACAAAAATTATAACTGAAATTGCTCTAGCCATAACATAATTATAACAGGTGTTGATACAATTTTAACAAATTTATAACAAAGTGAGATATAAAAAATATTGGAATGATCAATAAATTATAACACATTTTGTTATAAATTAGATATAAATATATTGGGTAAAAATTAAGTTGGGTAAAATTTAACTCATTTTTTGGGTAATTTTTATTAAGAGTGTTATTTATTTTAAGCGCAAAGTTTTTTGTATATAAAAACTTGCCCCACGTAGTATATAAAAAACCCACACCCAGACGGGAATCGAACCAAGGACGCCAACCTTCACCTGCAATCCGGCGCCTTTATCAATGAGGCCATTGCAGCACTTGAAGTGAAGGGCGGTATATGATCAAGTGGTTCTTCGTTTTGGCGGCTGGTCTATAAATAGACTTATTTGTCCAACGTACAGGGGAGAGAAAATATGACGTCACATAAAAGTGTTCTTGATGCATTTTATCGCAATTACGTCATCTTAGGATATAATAACAAAAGTGGATATAATTTAGTTATAATTGTAACTCAAGAATTTGCTCTGCATTTTGGCATGCTTTACCTCATGATTCAGACCAGAAATAAATGTCGTATCTTCATCAAAGTTGTAGAGATAGTTAATGGCTCTTAAACAGTGGAAAGAGTGGCATACAATTTCACCTTCTCTTGGTACTTGCGAGCAAATAAATTAGAACATTTTGACATATGTTATTAAATAATTATCTAATGTTCCTCACCATCAAGGAACTTCTTGCCTATGGCAAAGTTATGCAGTAGTCTGGTGGTTAGAGATTTCACTGCTTTGTGGCGTTAGTGTGCATTTCTGTGAGATTGTCAGATTTAGATGGCTTGTAAATTAAAAAATAAAGTATTTAATGCACAATTTTAACATTACATGGTACAAGAATTGACATACTGATGCAATTCTGTGGCGTTTGCTTTGCCTCGTGACCTCATATAATGTTTTCATTTTCAACAAAAAAGAGTTTAAACAAGAAATTCTTCCACTAGTTGAAAACACCTGTTCGGCATTTGCTTTGGCATTTGCTCAAGATGCATGACGATGTCCATATCTGTAATTCTGTAATTCTGTAATCTCAACGCATCCTCTGGCCCCTTTGCCTATCTGCGCTTTCCCCTCCGCTGAGCGATACGTCTACTAGATGAAACACGACGATGTTACAAACTCTGGACTTAATAAAAAGTGAGTTTCTAATACCGTTGGTCTAGCCGTCTAGACCTTCACCTACGGCACCAGTGTCCGATCCTTAAGGGACGGTGTGTGTTTCATTTTGGTAAGACAATAGATCCGTTGCGCACTGCTGTTTCTAGATCAATGACGTTCTGCAATGCAATTATGGTAACAAAGTCTAGTTATGATTACTTTTCAGAGAACCTAGTTATTTACAAGCCGAGCAGTAGTACCAGTACTAGTACCGAGCTTGTATTACTAGAACTAATAGGACTTAGCTCTTCTTACTAGTTTAGAAGCTTTTGTAAACTTAAGTTGAATTGTCTAGTAGTTATTATCTAATTCCGCTAAAACGCTCGTTAGCCAACTTGTAATTGTAAAAAGAATTAAATTAGCGAATTGTGACGTAGTTAATTAATGCCGGATTAGAAACAGCAGATGCGGTTCGCCAAGAGGTCATCCACTAATCAGTTATGTGAAACTATGGGACGGACAAGATATGTGAATTCTCGCAATTATTAATATTACTACCGATGGAAGGAGGAAGTGAGAGTTAGGGGAACTAGCTCGATTGTGGATGATCTCTTGCGGCTGTAAAAGAAGGCTGATTAATGTTAGTTAGTTTACCCTTTTCCTTCCCACGACTGGTATGATTATTGATTGAACAAAGATTGCTATTCTTGGTGTAAATTTGAGTCAATCTAATTGAAATTAGCTTTAAAGCAGATTAATTGATAGTAAACTTAGTTTCATTGTTCATGGAAGATTCTACCGTTACCGTTCTTAATTGTTGAGAATTCAATTGTTGTTGCTATTTAATTATTTATGTTCACATGCCATTGTGTAATATTAAACTGGCTTGTCTTTAATGAATCAATGTAGCTCCGGAGCAACCGTGGGAAAGAGAGGGTCATTAAAATTTGTTAGGATACTCATGTGACATGGGCGACGATTCCAGCATGATGTCCTCAACGGTGGGTTGATGCGATCGTTGGTCATCACTATCAATCATCCATTTATCGGTTTGGCCTCCTCACTCGTTGTCGTCTTCAAGTGTAGTTCGTCTGGTGAAATGTAATAGAAATACAAGGTGGGCCGCTCATATCCTCCGGCCCAGCAGCATTAGTAAACAGTTGCGTGAAGTTCTGCTATTCTGCTATTCTGCTATTATCAACGCATCCCCTGGCTTTCGCCCATCTGCGTTGTCTTTTCACTAGGCAATACGTCTACCAATTGATGTTTATGGGCTTGCCGGACCAAGTCATGTAGCTAAGCCAAACACCCCACCTACAACTGTTGGGTAGGCACCATTGTCCCGCCCACTGGTCTTTTACAGCTAGTTGTAGGTGCATGTGTGCGTGTAAGTATTGGAGTGTGTGTGTCAGTGTTGGTGTATTGTAGGCGCCAACTCGTTCTAATCCATTCTGATAGCTAACACCCTATTGAACCATTACCCTTAAATTTGGCAATCTATGAAATAGAATGAGTTAAACGCCTGTAGAAAACAGTCAGTTAAATCAAACAAGGAATATTAGTATTAAAGCGAAGATACAACGAAGCAACGCCCCGAACCTCGAGAGCACAAACCCCAAGAACCAAATGACAGGCAGCGCCGATAAGTCGATCGACTGGCCACCATCAGTGAATAACCAATCGAGTAAACCCCCCAGCACAAACTGCCACCAGCTCTCCCGACCTGCGCCCAACAAATCCGAGGCACAGCCCAGCCTTAGCTTCACCTTAAAACCAAAATCTAGATTACAGAGCACAGTACTTCCCAAGTAACCACACAGCTCGAGCCGCAAATCACGCACAACACGGCACAAATAAGACAAACACTACCACGCCCGTACAACCGAACCCGACCTAGAGTAGAGAAGGGTCTCTTTCCACTCCAACCCGGACTCAACTGCACCCACAGGGCAGCGCACCTCACCCACACCGCACTCATTCATGCATCACTGTCCGAGCCGCACGGTCACCTGGGTTGAGTCTATCTGCATGACCTCGCCCAACCCGTAACGCAGAGTTTAAGTCCCTCTCTTGCATTACAAAGTACTCCCTCTTCCCAAAAATCTGTGCGTGGTATAAATGAGATCTTAAGGCTGAAGAAATCGTCACCAATACAACCGCCAACACTGAGCACTCAATGATGTCGGCCTTATCAACGACGACCCCCTCAGTCCCAAACCCAATTATCCCACACTACCCAAGTAACCACCCTGCTGAAGCCGTAAGCACCACACGCACAAAGCACACACACACCGACACGCACCACCCCACACAAACCACCAAGGCCGAACAAGAGCGGAAAGCGGTGCCACCACTGCTGAATCACGAGTTTTTCAGTATAATTCAGCAATCGTAGATCCATTCTTCGACCCTACTCAGCCCTAACGGTCCATAGCAATGCCTGTCAATATATGCGCCTCACACATGCAACCCCTACACCCTAGCAGTATGGTCACTTGGGTATCCCTGGGTTTTGACATGATGGTCAGGGATCACAGCCATCAAAACGTTCCACACTTTATCAGGGCTTACGACCTGTAGACATGATGATTTCTCAATAGTTTCAAGCTCTTTCGGACCTTCCGTTATTGGAGACCATCATGGCTAGCGGTGTTATGACGATGTCCATATCGGTAAAAAAGAAATAGCCTTCTGCTATTGGTTGGTTTTCCAAAAGCTTTTAATAGAGTTTCTTATTTAGAACTACTGCACAGGTTATCACATCTATTTGATTTCAGTTGAGATTCTGTTTTATTGAGTAAATCCTATTTGAATAACCGCTTTCAAATTGTGGAAGTTAAAGGACATCATTGAAGCCTGATCGGTACTCTATCGGGAGAGCTACAAGGATCGGTTTCAGGACCATTGATGTTAGCCTTATTTATCAACAGCCTTCTTTCATCTTTGAAAGTATGTAATACCCACACCACATGTTTGCAAATCATAGGAAGCTGTATTTCTACTGAATTAATATGGACGTTAATTGCATGCAATGAAACGTGTCTCAACTAGAAATAAATTTCAAAGCTCCACAAATAATTTGTAATCAATCAATTCTTTAAAAACTAAGGTGATTTTCATTTGCAGACGACTAATTGATCCAGTTGTATCATGTTAATTTAATAACAATAATAAAACTTCTAATTTCGGAATAAAAATTTTCATAGAGTACAGTGAATATATTTTCATAGCAAAGAATTTTGTTTTGATCGAAAAAACTGCTTTCAAATATTTGATGATGACGATGATTTCAATCACGATTTTTTTGTTGTTTTTACTAATGTGTATTTTAACACTAAGCTAATTCTACACTTTAATGACGAATTGTTCAACGTTAACCAGCCGCAGTTTATCGCGGAAACATTGCGCCCGTTTGATTTGTACAAGGCGGCTGATTATACGTGACAGCTCCCATCCAGCGCCTGCAAAAACAGTTTTAGACAAGGTGCACATCGTGTACAAACCATAGGTGCGCGGTCTAGCGCGATCTAATACTGCGCGTTTCGAACGCAGCTGGCTGAGAAACCAAAATTAACGCGGCAATATCTACCTGGGCTTTCTTAAAGGTTTAGATCATGATTCAAACATGTCAAAAATACTACATTAGTTTATTTAAGGTTTGAATTTCAATTTGTGTTATTGAATTTGAACCTAGATAATCAAGAAATCGATTTTGAACTTCCAATAAGGGATAATCCTCAATCTACAAGTATGTCAATAAATAAATTTAATGAGTAACCTGAATTTTCTTAAAGGTTTGGATCATAATTCAAACTTGTCAAAAATCCTGTATTTTACAAGCACAGTAGCACCACACAGCGGCGTAACTGCGTACCAAACACCACTTGTAAAATGTTCATTTGATATAAACTGCATTTTCAAAATTATAACTGAGTTTGTTATAATGTTCATATAAAGATGATCAAAATGAATTTATTTGTATTATAACTGACTTTGTTATAGTTCTGATATAATTAAATCTGGGTTTCAAATCCTTTTTGTCAAATATATCTAAATATAACAAACGTTGATATATCTATCAACCGCTGATATAAATTTGTTACATTTTTGTTATGCCTTTCTGATCGGGACTGTTAACGCCCTGACCACATCAGTTTTAGTGAATATGGATTTTTAAACAATTTGCCATTCTGGACCGCCCCCTCAGGAAGCGAAATATTATAAAATGCCAATTTTGGTTATTTTGGGTGCACACTGTGAACGCCCTGACCACATCAGTTTTAGTGAATATGGATTTTTAAACAATTTGCCATTCTGGACCGCCCCCTCAGGAAGCGAAATATTATAAAATGCCAATTTTGGTTATTTTGGGTGCACACTGTGAACGCCCTGACCACATCAGTTTTAGTGAATATGGATTTTTAAACAATTTGACATTCTGGACCACCCCCTCAGGAAGCGAAATATTATAAAATGCCAATTTTGGTTATTTTGGGTGCACACTGTTAACGCCCTGACCACATCAGTTTTAGTGAATATGGATTTTTAAACAATTTGCCATTCTGGACCGCCCCCTCAGGAAGCGAAATATTATAAAATGCCAATTTTGGTTATTTTGGGTGCACACTGTGAACGCCCTGACCACATCAGTTTTAGTGAATATGGATTTTTAAACAATTCGACATACTGGACCGCCCCCTCGGGCAGTGGTGTCATCGTGGTTACTCCAAGTTACTCACTGAGTAACCAGCTCTTCAGTTCAAAAAAAAAAATTTTTTTTCAGGATGCAAAATATAATAAAATACCAATTTTGGTTATTTTGGGTGAACACTGTGAACGCCCTGACCACATCAGTTTTAGTGAATATGGATTTTTAAACAATTTGACATTCTGGACCACCCCCTCAGGAAGCGAAATATTATAAAATGCCAATTTTGGTTATTTTGGGTGCACACTGTTAACGCCCTGACCACATCAGTTTTAGTGAATATGGATTTTTAAACAATTTGCCATTCTGGACCGCCCCCTCAGGAAGCGAAATATTATAAAATGCCAATTTTGGTTATTTTGGGTGCACACTGTTAACGCCCTGACCACATCAGTTTTAGTGAATATGGATTTTTAAACAATTTGCCATTCTGGACCGCCCCCTCAGGAAGCGAAATATTATAAAATGCCAATTTTGGTTATTTTGGGTGCACACTGTGAACGCCCTGACCACATCAGTTTTAGTGAATATGGATTTTTAAACAATTTGCCATTCTGGACCGCCCCCTCAGGAAGCGAAATATTATAAAATGCCAATTTTGGTTATTTTGGGTGCACACTGTGAACGCCCTGACCACATCAGTTTTAGTGAATATGGATTTTTAAACAATTTGCCATTCTGGACCGCCCCCTCAGGAAGCGAAATATTATAAAATGCCAATTTTGGTTATTTTGGGTGCACACTGTGAACGCCCTGACCACATCAGTTTTAGTGAATATGGATTTTTAAACAATTTGACATTCTGGACCACCCCCTCAGGAAGCGAAATATTATAAAATGCCAATTTTGGTTATTTTGGGTGCACACTGTTAACGCCCTGACCACATCAGTTTTAGTGAATATGGATTTTTAAACAATTTGCCATTCTGGACCGCCCCCTCAGGAAGCGAAATATTATAAAATGCCAATTTTGGTTATTTTGGGTGCACACTGTGAACGCCCTGACCACATCAGTTTTAGTGAATATGGATTTTTAAACAATTCGACATACTGGACCGCCCCCTCGGGCAGTGGTGTCATCGTGGTTACTCCAAGTTACTCACTGAGTAACCAGCTCTTCAGTTCAAAAAAAAAATTTTTTTTCAGGATGCAAAATATAATAAAATACCAATTTTGGTTATTTTGGGTGAACACTGTGAACGCCCTGACCACATCAGTTTTAGTGAATATGGATTTTTAAACAATTTGACATTCTGGACCACCCCCTCAGGAAGCGAAATATTATAAAATGCCAATTTTGGTTATTTTGGGTGCACACTGTTAACGCCCTGACCACATCAGTTTTAGTGAATATGGATTTTTAAACAATTTGACATTCTGGACCACCCCCTCAGGAAGCGAAATATTATAAAATGCCAATTTTGGTTATTTTGGGTGCACACTGTGAACGCCCTGACCACATCAGTTTTAGTGAATATGGATTTTTAAACAATTTGACATTCTGGACCACCCCCTCAGGAAGCGAAATATTATAAAATGCCAATTTTGAGTCAATGGAATGGTCAAGAAATTTAACACAGCAAGCCCCATTTGATTTGAAGTTTCGTTTCAGCTCCGTACTAGTATCCGGAATAAAGCGACGCTTTATTATTTCTTGAGCGATTTCTTGCCTGAATTTTCCACGCATCGAGATAGGCCAAAAAATTTCTTGCGATCAGCGTACTACCCATAAGGCAATAACTTGGACCCATAAAGCCTAAGACCATTTTAATCAGTTTATCACGGAAACACTCTAACTTGATTCTGGGGACACGATTAGAGAGTGAAAGTCAAAACAAAACACAGGATGCATTCTGGACCGCCCCCTCAGGAAGCGAAATATTATAAAATGCCAATTTTGGTTATTTTGGGTGCACACTGTGAACGCCCTGACCACATCAGTTTTAGTGAATATGGATTTTTAAACAATTTGCCATTCTGGACCGCCCCCTCAGGAAGCGAAATATTATAAAATGCCAATTTTGGTTATTTTGGGTGCACACTGTGAACGCCCTGACCACATCAGTTTTAGTGAATATGGATTTTTAAACAATTTGACATTCTGGACCACCCCCTCAGGAAGCGAAATATTATAAAATGCCAATTTTGGTTATTTTGGGTGCACACTGTTAACGCCCTGACCACATCAGTTTTAGTGAATATGGATTTTTAAACAATTTGCCATTCTGGACCGCCCCCTCAGGAAGCGAAATATTATAAAATGCCAATTTTGGTTATTTTGGGTGCACACTGTGAACGCCCTGACCACATCAGTTTTAGTGAATATGGATTTTTAAACAATTTGCCATTCTGGACCGCCCCCTCAGGAAGCGAAATATTATAAAATGCCAATTTTGGTTATTTTGGGTGCACACTGTGAACGCCCTGACCACATCAGTTTTAGTGAATATGGATTTTTAAACAATTCGACATACTGGACCGCCCCCTCGGGCAGTGGTGTCATCGTGGTTACTCCAAGTTACTCACTGAGTAACCAGCTCTTCAGTTCAAAAAAAAAAATTTTTTTTCAGGATGCAAAATATAATAAAATACCAATTTTGGTTATTTTGGGTGAACACTGTGAACGCCCTGACCACATCAGTTTTAGTGAATATGGATTTTTAAACAATTTGACATTCTGGACCACCCCCTCAGGAAGCGAAATATTATAAAATGCCAATTTTGGTTATTTTGGGTGCACACTGTGAACGCCCTGACCACATCAGTTTTAGTGAATATGGATTTTTAAACAATTTGCCATTCTGGACCGCCCCCTCAGGAAGCGAAATATTATAAAATGCCAATTTTGGTTATTTTGGGTGCACACTGTGAACGCCCTGACCACATCAGTTTTAGTGAATATGGATTTTTAAACAATTTGCCATTCTGGACCGCCCCCTCAGGAAGCGAAATATTATAAAATGCCAATTTTGGTTATTTTGGGTGCACACTGTGAACGCCCTGACCACATCAGTTTTAGTGAATATGGATTTTTAAACAATTTGACATTCTGGACCACCCCCTCAGGAAGCGAAATATTATAAAATGCCAATTTTGGTTATTTTGGGTGCACACTGTGAACGCCCTGACCACATCAGTTTTAGTGAATATGGATTTTTAAACAATTTGACATTCTGGACCACCCCCTCAGGAAGCGAAATATTATAAAATGCCAATTTTGGTTATTTTGGGTGCACACTGTGAACGCCCTGACCACATCAGTTTTAGTGAATATGGATTTTTAAACAATTTGACATTCTGGACCACCCCCTCAGGAAGCGAAATATTATAAAATGCCAATTTTGAGTCAATGGAATGGTCAAGAAATTTAACACAGCAAGCCCCATTTGATTTGAAGTTTCGTTTCAGCTCCGTACTAGTATCCGGAATAAAGCGACGCTTTATTATTTCTTGAGCGATTTCTTGCCTGAATTTTCCACGCATCGAGATAGGCCAAAAAATTTCTTGCGATCAGCGTACTACCCATAAGGCAATAACTTGGACCCATAAAGCCTAAGACCATTTTAATCAGTTTATCACGGAAACACTCTAACTTGATTCTGGGGACACGATTAGAGAGTGAAAGTCAAAACAAAACACAGGATGCATTCTGGACCGCCCCCTCAGGAAGCGAAATATTATAAAATGCCAATTTTGGTTATTTTGGGTGCACACTGTGAACGCCCTGACCACATCAGTTTTAGTGAATATGGATTTTTAAACAATTTGCCATTCTGGACCGCCCCCTCAGGAAGCGAAATATTATAAAATGCCAATTTTGGTTATTTTGGGTGCACACTGTTAACGCCCTGACCACATCAGTTTTAGTGAATATGGATTTTTAAACAATTTGCCATTCTGGACCGCCCCCTCAGGAAGCGAAATATTATAAAATGCCAATTTTGGTTATTTTGGGTGCACACTGTGAACGCCCTGACCACATCAGTTTTAGTGAATATGGATTTTTAAACAATTTGCCATTCTGGACCGCCCCCTCAGGAAGCGAAATATTATAAAATGCCAATTTTGGTTATTTTGGGTGCACACTGTTAACGCCCTGACCACATCAGTTTTAGTGAATATGGATTTTTAAACAATTTGCCATTCTGGACCGCCCCCTCAGGAAGCGAAATATTATAAAATGCCAATTTTGGTTATTTTGGGTGCACACTGTGAACGCCCTGACCACATCAGTTTTAGTGAATATGGATTTTTAAACAATTTGCCATTCTGGACCGCCCCCTCAGGAAGCGAAATATTATAAAATGCCAATTTTGGTTATTTTGGGTGCACACTGTGAACGCCCTGACCACATCAGTTTTAGTGAATATGGATTTTTAAACAATTCGACATACTGGACCGCCCCCTCGGGCAGTGGTGTCATCGTGGTTACTCCAAGTTACTCACTGAGTAACCAGCTCTTCAGTTCAAAAAAAAAAAATTGTTTTTCAGGATGCAAAATATAATAAAATACCAATTTTGGTTATTTTGGGTGAACACTGTGAACGCCCTGACCACATCAGTTTTAGTGAATATGGATTTTTAAACAATTTGACATTCTGGACCACCCCCTCAGGAAGCGAAATATTATAAAATGCCAATTTTGGTTATTTTGGGTGCACACTGTTAACGCCCTGACCACATCAGTTTTAGTGAATATGGATTTTTAAACAATTTGCCATTCTGGACCGCCCCCTCAGGAAGCGAAATATTATAAAATGCCAATTTTGGTTATTTTGGGTGCACACTGTTAACGCCCTGACCACATCAGTTTTAGTGAATATGGATTTTTAAACAATTTGCCATTCTGGACCGCCCCCTCAGGAAGCGAAATATTATAAAATGCCAATTTTGGTTATTTTGGGTGCACACTGTGAACGCCCTGACCACATCAGTTTTAGTGAATATGGATTTTTAAACAATTTGCCATTCTGGACCGCCCCCTCAGGAAGCGAAATATTATAAAATGCCAATTTTGGTTATTTTGGGTGCACACTGTGAACGCCCTGACCACATCAGTTTTAGTGAATATGGATTTTTAAACAATTTGACATTCTGGACCACCCCCTCAGGAAGCGAAATATTATAAAATGCCAATTTTGGTTATTTTGGGTGCACACTGTTAACGCCCTGACCACATCAGTTTTAGTGAATATGGATTTTTAAACAATTTGCCATTCTGGACCGCCCCCTCAGGAAGCGAAATATTATAAAATGCCAATTTTGGTTATTTTGGGTGCACACTGTTAACGCCCTGACCACATCAGTTTTAGTGAATATGGATTTTTAAACAATTTGCCATTCTGGACCGCCCCCTCAGGAAGCGAAATATTATAAAATGCCAATTTTGGTTATTTTGGGTGCACACTGTGAACGCCCTGACCACATCAGTTTTAGTGAATATGGATTTTTAAACAATTCGACATACTGGACCGCCCCCTCGGGCAGTGGTGTCATCGTGGTTACTCCAAGTTACTCACTGAGTAACCAGCTCTTCAGTTCAAAAAAAAAAATTTTTTTTCAGGATGCAAAATATAATAAAATACCAATTTTGGTTATTTTGGGTGCACACTGTGAACGCCCTGACCACATCAGTTTTAGTGAATATGGATTTTTAAACAATTTGACATTCTGGACCACCCCCTCAGGAAGCGAAATATTATAAAATGCCAATTTTGGTTATTTTGGGTGCACACTGTGAACGCCCTGACCACATCAGTTTTAGTGAATATGGATTTTTAAACAATTTGACATTCTGGACCACCCCCTCAGGAAGCGAAATATTATAAAATGCCAATTTTGGTTATTTTGGGTGCACACTGTGAACGCCCTGACCACATCAGTTTTAGTGAATATGGATTTTTAAACAATTTGACATTCTGGACCACCCCCTCAGGAAGCGAAATATTATAAAATGCCAATTTTGGTTATTTTGGGTGCACACTGTGAACGCCCTGACCACATCAGTTTTAGTGAATATGGATTTTTAAACAATTTGACATTCTGGACCACCCCCTCAGGAAGCGAAATATTATAAAATGCCAATTTTGAGTCAATGGAATGGTCAAGAAATTTAACACAGCAAGCCCCATTTGATTTGAAGTTTCGTTTCAGCTCCGTACTAGTATCCGGAATAAAGCGACGCTTTATTATTTCTTGAGCGATTTCTTGCCTGAATTTTCCACGCATCGAGATAGGCCAAAAAATTTCTTGCGATCAGCGTACTACCCATAAGGCAATAACTTGGACCCATAAAGCCTAAGACCATTTTAATCAGTTTATCACGGAAACACTCTAACTTGATTCTGGGGACACGATTAGAGAGTGAAAGTCAAAACAAAACACAGGATGCATTCTGGACCGCCCCCTCAGGAAGCGAAATATTATAAAATGCCAATTTTGGTTATTTTGGGTGCACACTGTGAACGCCCTGACCACATCAGTTTTAGTGAATATGGATTTTTAAACAATTTGCCATTCTGGACCGCCCCCTCAGGAAGCGAAATATTATAAAATGCCAATTTTGGTTATTTTGGGTGCACACTGTTAACGCCCTGACCACATCAGTTTTAGTGAATATGGATTTTTAAACAATTTGCCATTCTGGACCGCCCCCTCAGGAAGCGAAATATTATAAAATGCCAATTTTGGTTATTTTGGGTGCACACTGTGAACGCCCTGACCACATCAGTTTTAGTGAATATGGATTTTTAAACAATTTGACATTCTGGACCACCCCCTCAGGAAGCGAAATATTATAAAATGCCAATTTTGGTTATTTTGGGTGCACACTGTGAACGCCCTGACCACATCAGTTTTAGTGAATATGGATTTTTAAACAATTTGCCATTCTGGACCGCCCCCTCAGGAAGCGAAATATTATAAAATGCCAATTTTGGTTATTTTGGGTGCACACTGTTAACGCCCTGACCACATCAGTTTTAGTGAATATGGATTTTTAAACAATTTGCCATTCTGGACCGCCCCCTCAGGAAGCGAAATATTATAAAATGCCAATTTTGGTTATTTTGGGTGCACACTGTGAACGCCCTGACCACATCAGTTTTAGTGAATATGGATTTTTAAACAATTTGCCATTCTGGACCGCCCCCTCAGGAAGCGAAATATTATAAAATGCCAATTTTGGTTATTTTGGGTGCACACTGTTAACGCCCTGACCACATCAGTTTTAGTGAATATGGATTTTTAAACAATTTGCCATTCTGGACCACCCCCTCAGGAAGCGAAATATTATAAAATGCCAATTTTGGTTATTTTGGGTGCACACTGTGAACGCCCTGACCACATCAGTTTTAGTGAATATGGATTTTTAAACAATTTGACATTCTGGACCACCCCCTCAGGAAGCGAAATATTATAAAATGCCAATTTTGGTTATTTTGGGTGCACACTGTTAACGCCCTGACCACATCAGTTTTAGTGAATATGGATTTTTAAACAATTTGCCATTCTGGACCGCCCCCTCAGGAAGCGAAATATTATAAAATGCCAATTTTGGTTATTTTGGGTGCACACTGTGAACGCCCTGACCACATCAGTTTTAGTGAATATGGATTTTTAAACAATTTGACATTCTGGACCACCCCCTCAGGAAGCGAAATATTATAAAATGCCAATTTTGGTTATTTTGGGTGCACACTGTGAACGCCCTGACCACATCAGTTTTAGTGAATATGGATTTTTAAACAATTTGCCATTCTGGACCGCCCCCTCAGGAAGCGAAATATTATAAAATGCCAATTTTGGTTATTTTGGGTGCACACTGTGAACGCCCTGACCACATCAGTTTTAGTGAATATGGATTTTTAAACAATTCGACATACTGGACCGCCCCCTCGGGCAGTGGTGTCATCGTGGTTACTCCAAGTTACTCACTGAGTAACCAGCTCTTCAGTTCAAAAAAAAAAATTTTTTTTCAGGATGCAAAATATAATAAAATACCAATTTTGGTTATTTTGGGTGAACACTGTGAACGCCCTGACCACATCAGTTTTAGTGAATATGGATTTTTAAACAATTTGACATTCTGGACCACCCCCTCAGGAAGCGAAATATTATAAAATGCCAATTTTGGTTATTTTGGGTGCACACTGTGAACGCCCTGACCACATCAGTTTTAGTGAATATGGATTTTTAAACAATTTGCCATTCTGGACCGCCCCCTCAGGAAGCGAAATATTATAAAATGCCAATTTTGGTTATTTTGGGTGCACACTGTGAACGCCCTGACCACATCAGTTTTAGTGAATATGGATTTTTAAACAATTCGACATTCTGGACCACCCCCTCAGGAAGCGAAATATTATAAAATGCCAATTTTGGTTATTTTGGGTGCACACTGTTAACGCCCTGACCACATCAGTTTTAGTGAATATGGATTTTTAAACAATTTGCCATTCTGGACCGCCCCCTCAGGAAGCGAAATATTATAAAATGCCAATTTTGGTTATTTTGGGTGCACACTGTTAACGCCCTGACCACATCAGTTTTAGTGAATATGGATTTTTAAACAATTTGCCATTCTGGACCGCCCCCTCAGGAAGCGAAATATTATAAAATGCCAATTTTGGTTATTTTGGGTGCACACTGTGAACGCCCTGACCACATCAGTTTTAGTGAATATGGATTTTTAAACAATTTGCCATTCTGGACCGCCCCCTCAGGAAGCGAAATATTATAAAATGCCAATTTTGGTTATTTTGGGTGCACACTGTGAACGCCCTGACCACATCAGTTTTAGTGAATATGGATTTTTAAACAATTTGACATTCTGGACCACCCCCTCAGGAAGCGAAATATTATAAAATGCCAATTTTGGTTATTTTGGGTGCACACTGTGAACGCCCTGACCACATCAGTTTTAGTGAATATGGATTTTTAAACAATTTGACATTCTGGACCGCCCCCTCAGGAAGCGAAATATTATAAAATGCCAATTTTGGTTATTTTGGGTGCACACTGTGAACGCCCTGACCACATCAGTTTTAGTGAATATGGATTTTTAAACAATTTGCCATTCTGGACCGCCCCCTCAGGAAGCGAAATATTATAAAATGCCAATTTTGGTTATTTTGGGTGCACACTGTGAACGCCCTGACCACATCAGTTTTAGTGAATATGGATTTTTAAACAATTTGACATTCTGGACCACCCCCTCAGGAAGCGAAATATTATAAAATGCCAATTTTGGTTATTTTGGGTGCACACTGTTAACGCCCTGACCACATCAGTTTTAGTGAATATGGATTTTTAAACAATTTGCCATTCTGGACCGCCCCCTCAGGAAGCGAAATATTATAAAATGCCAATTTTGGTTATTTTGGGTGCACACTGTTAACGCCCTGACCACATCAGTTTTAGTGAATATGGATTTTTAAACAATTTGCCATTCTGGACCGCCCCCTCAGGAAGCGAAATATTATAAAATGCCAATTTTGGTTATTTTGGGTGCACACTGTGAACGCCCTGACCACATCAGTTTTAGTGAATATGGATTTTTAAACAATTTGACATTCTGGACCACCCCCTCAGGAAGCGAAATATTATAAAATGCCAATTTTGGTTATTTTGGGTGCACACTGTTAACGCCCTGACCACATCAGTTTTAGTGAATATGGATTTTTAAACAATTTGCCATTCTGGACCGCCCCCTCAGGAAGCGAAATATTATAAAATGCCAATTTTGGTTATTTTGGGTGCACACTGTGAACGCCCTGACCACATCAGTTTTAGTGAATATGGATTTTTAAACAATTTGCCATTCTGGACCGCCCCCTCAGGAAGCGAAATATTATAAAATGCCAATTTTGGTTATTTTGGGTGCACACTGTGAACGCCCTGACCACATCAGTTTTAGTGAATATGGATTTTTAAACAATTCGACATACTGGACCGCCCCCTCGGGCAGTGGTGTCATCGTGGTTACTCCAAGTTACTCACTGAGTAACCAGCTCTTCAGTTCAAAAAAAAAAATTTTTTTTCAGGATGCAAAATATAATAAAATACCAATTTTGGTTATTTTGGGTGAACACTGTGAACGCCCTGACCACATCAGTTTTAGTGAATATGGATTTTTAAACAATTTGACATTCTGGACCACCCCCTCAGGAAGCGAAATATTATAAAATGCCAATTTTGGTTATTTTGGGTGCACACTGTTAACGCCCTGACCACATCAGTTTTAGTGAATATGGATTTTTAAACAATTTGCCATTCTGGACCGCCCCCTCAGGAAGCGAAATATTATAAAATGCCAATTTTGGTTATTTTGGGTGCACACTGTTAACGCCCTGACCACATCAGTTTTAGTGAATATGGATTTTTAAACAATTTGCCATTCTGGACCGCCCCCTCAGGAAGCGAAATATTATAAAATGCCAATTTTGGTTATTTTGGGTGCACACTGTGAACGCCCTGACCACATCAGTTTTAGTGAATATGGATTTTTAAACAATTTGCCATTCTGGACCGCCCCCTCAGGAAGCGAAATATTATAAAATGCCAATTTTGGTTATTTTGGGTGCACACTGTGAACGCCCTGACCACATCAGTTTTAGTGAATATGGATTTTTAAACAATTTGCCATTCTGGACCACCCCCTCAGGAAGCGAAATATTATAAAATGCCAATTTTGGTTATTTTGGGTGCACACTGTGAACGCCCTGACCACATCAGTTTTAGTGAATATGGATTTTTAAACAATTTGACATTCTGGACCACCCCCTCAGGAAGCGAAATATTATAAAATGCCAATTTTGGTTATTTTGGGTGCACACTGTGAACGCCCTGACCACATCAGTTTTAGTGAATATGGATTTTTAAACAATTTGACATTCTGGACCACCCCCTCAGGAAGCGAAATATTATAAAATGCCAATTTTGGTTATTTTGGGTGCACACTGTTAACGCCCTGACCACATCAGTTTTAGTGAATATGGATTTTTAAACAATTTGCCATTCTGGACCGCCCCCTCAGGAAGCGAAATATTATAAAATGCCAATTTTGGTTATTTTGGGTGCACACTGTGAACGCCCTGACCACATCAGTTTTAGTGAATATGGATTTTTAAACAATTTGACATTCTGGACCACCCCCTCAGGAAGCGAAATATTATAAAATGCCAATTTTGGTTATTTTGGGTGCACACTGTGAACGCCCTGACCACATCAGTTTTAGTGAATATGGATTTTTAAACAATTTGACATTCTGGACCACCCCCTCAGGAAGCGAAATATTATAAAATGCCAATTTTGAGTCAATGGAATGGTCAAGAAATTTAACACAGCAAGCCCCATTTGATTTGAAGTTTCGTTTCAGCTCCGTACTAGTATCCGGAATAAAGCGACGCTTTATTATTTCTTGAGCGATTTCTTGCCTGAATTTTCCACGCATCGAGATAGGCCAAAAAATTTCTTGCGATCAGCGTACTACCCATAAGGCAATAACTTGGACCCATAAAGCCTAAGACCATTTTAATCAGTTTATC
The DNA here is from genome assembly GCF_035046485.1 of Aedes albopictus. Classification (NCBI taxonomy): domain Eukaryota; kingdom Metazoa; phylum Arthropoda; class Insecta; order Diptera; family Culicidae; genus Aedes; species Aedes albopictus. The sequence goes on along the minus strand of NC_085137.1, from coordinate 104,575,050 downwards.
ACGGAAACACTCTAACTTGATTCTGGGGACACGATTAGAGAGTGAAAGTCAAAACAAAACACAGGATGCATTCTGGACCGCCCCCTCAGGAAGCGAAATATTATAAAATGCCAATTTTGGTTATTTTGGGTGCACACTGTGAACGCCCTGACCACATCAGTTTTAGTGAATATGGATTTTTAAACAATTTGCCATTCTGGACCGCCCCCTCAGGAAGCGAAATATTATAAAATGCCAATTTTGGTTATTTTGGGTGCACACTGTTAACGCCCTGACCACATCAGTTTTAGTGAATATGGATTTTTAAACAATTTGCCATTCTGGACCGCCCCCTCAGGAAGCGAAATATTATAAAATGCCAATTTTGGTTATTTTGGGTGCACACTGTGAACGCCCTGACCACATCAGTTTTAGTGAATATGGATTTTTAAACAATTTGCCATTCTGGACCGCCCCCTCAGGAAGCGAAATATTATAAAATGCCAATTTTGGTTATTTTGGGTGCACACTGTGAACGCCCTGACCACATCAGTTTTAGTGAATATGGATTTTTAAACAATTCGACATACTGGACCGCCCCCTCGGGCAGTGGTGTCATCGTGGTTACTCCAAGTTACTCACTGAGTAACCAGCTCTTCAGTTCAAAAAAAAAAATTTTTTTTCAGGATGCAAAATATAATAAAATACCAATTTTGGTTATTTTGGGTGAACACTGTGAACGCCCTGACCACATCAGTTTTAGTGAATATGGATTTTTAAACAATTTGACATTCTGGACCACCCCCTCAGGAAGCGAAATATTATAAAATGCCAATTTTGGTTATTTTGGGTGCACACTGTGAACGCCCTGACCACATCAGTTTTAGTGAATATGGATTTTTAAACAATTTGCCATTCTGGACCGCCCCCTCAGGAAGCGAAATATTATAAAATGCCAATTTTGGTTATTTTGGGTGCACACTGTGAACGCCCTGACCACATCAGTTTTAGTGAATATGGATTTTTAAACAATTTGCCATTCTGGACCGCCCCCTCAGGAAGCGAAATATTATAAAATGCCAATTTTGGTTATTTTGGGTGCACACTGTGAACGCCCTGACCACATCAGTTTTAGTGAATATGGATTTTTAAACAATTTGACATTCTGGACCACCCCCTCAGGAAGCGAAATATTATAAAATGCCAATTTTGGTTATTTTGGGTGCACACTGTTAACGCCCTGACCACATCAGTTTTAGTGAATATGGATTTTTAAACAATTTGCCATTCTGGACCGCCCCCTCAGGAAGCGAAATATTATAAAATGCCAATTTTGGTTATTTTGGGTGCACACTGTGAACGCCCTGACCACATCAGTTTTAGTGAATATGGATTTTTAAACAATTTGCCATTCTGGACCGCCCCCTCAGGAAGCGAAATATTATAAAATGCCAATTTTGGTTATTTTGGGTGCACACTGTGAACGCCCTGACCACATCAGTTTTAGTGAATATGGATTTTTAAACAATTCGACATACTGGACCGCCCCCTCGGGCAGTGGTGTCATCGTGGTTACTCCAAGTTACTCACTGAGTAACCAGCTCTTCAGTTCAAAAAAAAAAATTTTTTTTCAGGATGCAAAATATAATAAAATACCAATTTTGGTTATTTTGGGTGAACACTGTGAACGCCCTGACCACATCAGTTTTAGTGAATATGGATTTTTAAACAATTTGACATTCTGGACCACCCCCTCAGGAAGCGAAATATTATAAAATGCCAATTTTGGTTATTTTGGGTGCACACTGTTAACGCCCTGACCACATCAGTTTTAGTGAATATGGATTTTTAAACAATTTGCCATTCTGGACCGCCCCCTCAGGAAGCGAAATATTATAAAATGCCAATTTTGGTTATTTTGGGTGCACACTGTTAACGCCCTGACCACATCAGTTTTAGTGAATATGGATTTTTAAACAATTTGCCATTCTGGACCGCCCCCTCAGGAAGCGAAATATTATAAAATGCCAATTTTGGTTATTTTGGGTGCACACTGTGAACGCCCTGACCACATCAGTTTTAGTGAATATGGATTTTTAAACAATTTGCCATTCTGGACCGCCCCCTCAGGAAGCGAAATATTATAAAATGCCAATTTTGGTTATTTTGGGTGCACACTGTGAACGCCCTGACCACATCAGTTTTAGTGAATATGGATTTTTAAACAATTTGCCATTCTGGACCACCCCCTCAGGAAGCGAAATATTATAAAATGCCAATTTTGGTTATTTTGGGTGCACACTGTGAACGCCCTGACCACATCAGTTTTAGTGAATATGGATTTTTAAACAATTTGACATTCTGGACCACCCCCTCAGGAAGCGAAATATTATAAAATGCCAATTTTGGTTATTTTGGGTGCACACTGTGAACGCCCTGACCACATCAGTTTTAGTGAATATGGATTTTTAAACAATTTGACATTCTGGACCACCCCCTCAGGAAGCGAAATATTATAAAATGCCAATTTTGGTTATTTTGGGTGCACACTGTTAACGCCCTGACCACATCAGTTTTAGTGAATATGGATTTTTAAACAATTTGCCATTCTGGACCGCCCCCTCAGGAAGCGAAATATTATAAAATGCCAATTTTGGTTATTTTGGGTGCACACTGTGAACGCCCTGACCACATCAGTTTTAGTGAATATGGATTTTTAAACAATTTGACATTCTGGACCACCCCCTCAGGAAGCGAAATATTATAAAATGCCAATTTTGGTTATTTTGGGTGCACACTGTGAACGCCCTGACCACATCAGTTTTAGTGAATATGGATTTTTAAACAATTTGACATTCTGGACCACCCCCTCAGGAAGCGAAATATTATAAAATGCCAATTTTGAGTCAATGGAATGGTCAAGAAATTTAACACAGCAAGCCCCATTTGATTTGAAGTTTCGTTTCAGCTCCGTACTAGTATCCGGAATAAAGCGACGCTTTATTATTTCTTGAGCGATTTCTTGCCTGAATTTTCCACGCATCGAGATAGGCCAAAAAATTTCTTGCGATCAGCGTACTACCCATAAGGCAATAACTTGGACCCATAAAGCCTAAGACCATTTTAATCAGTTTATCACGGAAACACTCTAACTTGATTCTGGGGACACGATTAGAGAGTGAAAGTCAAAACAAAACACAGGATGCATTCTGGACCGCCCCCTCAGGAAGCGAAATATTATAAAATGCCAATTTTGGTTATTTTGGGTGCACACTGTGAACGCCCTGACCACATCAGTTTTAGTGAATATGGATTTTTAAACAATTTGCCATTCTGGACCGCCCCCTCAGGAAGCGAAATATTATAAAATGCCAATTTTGGTTATTTTGGGTGCACACTGTTAACGCCCTGACCACATCAGTTTTAGTGAATATGGATTTTTAAACAATTTGCCATTCTGGACCGCCCCCTCAGGAAGCGAAATATTATAAAATGCCAATTTTGGTTATTTTGGGTGCACACTGTGAACGCCCTGACCACATCAGTTTTAGTGAATATGGATTTTTAAACAATTTGCCATTCTGGACCGCCCCCTCAGGAAGCGAAATATTATAAAATGCCAATTTTGGTTATTTTGGGTGCACACTGTGAACGCCCTGACCACATCAGTTTTAGTGAATATGGATTTTTAAACAATTCGACATACTGGACCGCCCCCTCGGGCAGTGGTGTCATCGTGGTTACTCCAAGTTACTCACTGAGTAACCAGCTCTTCAGTTCAAAAAAAAAAATTTTTTTTCAGGATGCAAAATATAATAAAATACCAATTTTGGTTATTTTGGGTGAACACTGTGAACGCCCTGACCACATCAGTTTTAGTGAATATGGATTTTTAAACAATTTGACATTCTGGACCACCCCCTCAGGAAGCGAAATATTATAAAATGCCAATTTTGGTTATTTTGGGTGCACACTGTTAACGCCCTGACCACATCAGTTTTAGTGAATATGGATTTTTAAACAATTTGCCATTCTGGACCGCCCCCTCAGGAAGCGAAATATTATAAAATGCCAATTTTGGTTATTTTGGGTGCACACTGTTAACGCCCTGACCACATCAGTTTTAGTGAATATGGATTTTTAAACAATTTGCCATTCTGGACCGCCCCCTCAGGAAGCGAAATATTATAAAATGCCAATTTTGGTTATTTTGGGTGCACACTGTGAACGCCCTGACCACATCAGTTTTAGTGAATATGGATTTTTAAACAATTTGCCATTCTGGACCGCCCCCTCAGGAAGCGAAATATTATAAAATGCCAATTTTGGTTATTTTGGGTGCACACTGTGAACGCCCTGACCACATCAGTTTTAGTGAATATGGATTTTTAAACAATTTGACATTCTGGACCACCCCCTCAGGAAGCGAAATATTATAAAATGCCAATTTTGGTTATTTTGGGTGCACACTGTGAACGCCCTGACCACATCAGTTTTAGTGAATATGGATTTTTAAACAATTTGACATTCTGGACCACCCCCTCAGGAAGCGAAATATTATAAAATGCCAATTTTGGTTATTTTGGGTGCACACTGTTAACGCCCTGACCACATCAGTTTTAGTGAATATGGATTTTTAAACAATTTGCCATTCTGGACCGCCCCCTCAGGAAGCGAAATATTATAAAATGCCAATTTTGGTTATTTTGGGTGCACACTGTGAACGCCCTGACCACATCAGTTTTAGTGAATATGGATTTTTAAACAATTTGCCATTCTGGACCGCCCCCTCAGGAAGCGAAATATTATAAAATGCCAATTTTGGTTATTTTGGGTGCACACTGTTAACGCCCTGACCACATCAGTTTTAGTGAATATGGATTTTTAAACAATTTGCCATTCTGGACCGCCCCCTCAGGAAGCGAAATATTATAAAATGCCAATTTTGGTTATTTTGGGTGCACACTGTGAACGCCCTGACCACATCAGTTTTAGTGAATATGGATTTTTAAACAATTTGACATTCTGGACCACCCCCTCAGGAAGCGAAATATTATAAAATGCCAATTTTGGTTATTTTGGGTGCACACTGTTAACGCCCTGACCACATCAGTTTTAGTGAATATGGATTTTTAAACAATTTGCCATTCTGGACCGCCCCCTCAGGAAGCGAAATATTATAAAATGCCAATTTTGGTTATTTTGGGTGCACACTGTGAACGCCCTGACCACATCAGTTTTAGTGAATATGGATTTTTAAACAATTTGCCATTCTGGACCGCCCCCTCAGGAAGCGAAATATTATAAAATGCCAATTTTGGTTATTTTGGGTGCACACTGTGAACGCCCTGACCACATCAGTTTTAGTGAATATGGATTTTTAAACAATTCGACATACTGGACCGCCCCCTCGGGCAGTGGTGTCATCGTGGTTACTCCAAGTTACTCACTGAGTAACCAGCTCTTCAGTTCAAAAAAAAAAATTTTTTTTCAGGATGCAAAATATAATAAAATACCAATTTTGGTTATTTTGGGTGAACACTGTGAACGCCCTGACCACATCAGTTTTAGTGAATATGGATTTTTAAACAATTTGACATTCTGGACCACCCCCTCAGGAAGCGAAATATTATAAAATGCCAATTTTGGTTATTTTGGGTGCACACTGTTAACGCCCTGACCACATCAGTTTTAGTGAATATGGATTTTTAAACAATTTGCCATTCTGGACCGCCCCCTCAGGAAGCGAAATATTATAAAATGCCAATTTTGGTTATTTTGGGTGCACACTGTTAACGCCCTGACCACATCAGTTTTAGTGAATATGGATTTTTAAACAATTTGCCATTCTGGACCGCCCCCTCAGGAAGCGAAATATTATAAAATGCCAATTTTGGTTATTTTGGGTGCACACTGTGAACGCCCTGACCACATCAGTTTTAGTGAATATGGATTTTTAAACAATTTGCCATTCTGGACCGCCCCCTCAGGAAGCGAAATATTATAAAATGCCAATTTTGGTTATTTTGGGTGCACACTGTGAACGCCCTGACCACATCAGTTTTAGTGAATATGGATTTTTAAACAATTTGACATTCTGGACCACCCCCTCAGGAAGCGAAATATTATAAAATGCCAATTTTGGTTATTTTGGGTGCACACTGTTAACGCCCTGACCACATCAGTTTTAGTGAATATGGATTTTTAAACAATTTGCCATTCTGGACCGCCCCCTCAGGAAGCGAAATATTATAAAATGCCAATTTTGGTTATTTTGGGTGCACACTGTTAACGCCCTGACCACATCAGTTTTAGTGAATATGGATTTTTAAACAATTTGCCATTCTGGACCGCCCCCTCAGGAAGCGAAATATTATAAAATGCCAATTTTGGTTATTTTGGGTGCACACTGTGAACGCCCTGACCACATCAGTTTTAGTGAATATGGATTTTTAAACAATTCGACATACTGGACCGCCCCCTCGGGCAGTGGTGTCATCGTGGTTACTCCAAGTTACTCACTGAGTAACCAGCTCTTCAGTTCAAAAAAAAAAATTTTTTTTCAGGATGCAAAATATAATAAAATACCAATTTTGGTTATTTTGGGTGAACACTGTGAACGCCCTGACCACATCAGTTTTAGTGAATATGGATTTTTAAACAATTTGACATTCTGGACCGCCCCCTCAGGAAGCGAAATATTATAAAATGCCAATTTTGGTTATTTTGGGTGCACACTGTTAACGCCCTGACCACATCAGTTTTAGTGAATATGGATTTTTAAACAATTTGCCATTCTGGACCGCCCCCTCAGGAAGCGAAATATTATAAAATGCCAATTTTGGTTATTTTGGGTGCACACTGTGAACGCCCTGACCACATCAGTTTTAGTGAATATGGATTTTTAAACAATTTGCCATTCTGGACCGCCCCCTCAGGAAGCGAAATATTATAAAATGCCAATTTTGGTTATTTTGGGTGCACACTGTTAACGCCCTGACCACATCAGTTTTAGTGAATATGGATTTTTAAACAATTTGCCATTCTGGACCGCCCCCTCAGGAAGCGAAATATTATAAAATGCCAATTTTGGTTATTTTGGGTGCACACTGTTAACGCCCTGACCACATCAGTTTTAGTGAATATGGATTTTTAAACAATTTGCCATTCTGGACCGCCCCCTCAGGAAGCGAAATATTATAAAATGCCAATTTTGGTTATTTTGGGTGCACACTGTGAACGCCCTGACCACATCAGTTTTAGTGAATATGGATTTTTAAACAATTTGCCATTCTGGACCGCCCCCTCAGGAAGCGAAATATTATAAAATGCCAATTTTGGTTATTTTGGGTGCACACTGTGAACGCCCTGACCACATCAGTTTTAGTGAATATGGATTTTTAAACAATTTGACATTCTGGACCACCCCCTCAGGAAGCGAAATATTATAAAATGCCAATTTTGGTTATTTTGGGTGCACACTGTGAACGCCCTGACCACATCAGTTTTAGTGAATATGGATTTTTAAACAATTTGACATTCTGGACCACCCCCTCAGGAAGCGAAATATTATAAAATGCCAATTTTGAGTCAATGGAATGGTCAAGAAATTTAACACAGCAAGCCCCATTTGATTTGAAGTTTCGTTTCAGCTCCGTACTAGTATCCGGAATAAAGCGACGCTTTATTATTTCTTGAGCGATTTCTTGCCTGAATTTTCCACGCATCGAGATAGGCCAAAAAATTTCTTGCGATCAGCGTACTACCCATAAGGCAATAACTTGGACCCATAAAGCCTAAGACCATTTTAATCAGTTTATCACGGAAACACTCTAACTTGATTCTGGGGACACGATTAGAGAGTGAAAGTCAAAACAAAACACAGGATGCATTCTGGACCGCCCCCTCAGGAAGCGAAATATTATAAAATGCCAATTTTGGTTATTTTGGGTGCACACTGTGAACGCCCTGACCACATCAGTTTTAGTGAATATGGATTTTTAAACAATTTGCCATTCTGGACCGCCCCCTCAGGAAGCGAAATATTATAAAATGCCAATTTTGGTTATTTTGGGTGCACACTGTTAACGCCCTGACCACATCAGTTTTAGTGAATATGGATTTTTAAACAATTTGACATTCTGGACCACCCCCTCAGGAAGCGAAATATTATAAAATGCCAATTTTGGTTATTTTGGGTGCACACTGTTAACGCCCTGACCACATCAGTTTTAGTGAATATGGATTTTTAAACAATTTGCCATTCTGGACCGCCCCCTCAGGAAGCGAAATATTATAAAATGCCAATTTTGGTTATTTTGGGTGCACACTGTGAACGCCCTGACCACATCAGTTTTAGTGAATATGGATTTTTAAACAATTTGACATTCTGGACCACCCCCTCAGGAAGCGAAATATTATAAAATGCCAATTTTGGTTATTTTGGGTGCACACTGTGAACGCCCTGACCACATCAGTTTTAGTGAATATGGATTTTTAAACAATTTGACATTCTGGACCACCCCCTCAGGAAGCGAAATATTATAAAATGCCAATTTTGGTTATTTTGGGTGCACACTGTTAACGCCCTGACCACATCAGTTTTAGTGAATATGGATTTTTAAACAATTTGCCATTCTGGACCGCCCCCTCAGGAAGCGAAATATTATAAAATGCCAATTTTGGTTATTTTGGGTGCACACTGTGAACGCCCTGACCACATCAGTTTTAGTGAATATGGATTTTTAAACAATTTGACATTCTGGACCACCCCCTCAGGAAGCGAAATATTATAAAATGCCAATTTTGGTTATTTTGGGTGCACACTGTTAACGCCCTGACCACATCAGTTTTAGTGAATATGGATTTTTAAACAATTTGCCATTCTGGACCGCCCCCTCAGGAAGCGAAATATTATAAAATGCCAATTTTGGTTATTTTGGGTGCACACTGTGAACGCCCTGACCACATCAGTTTTAGTGAATATGGATTTTTAAACAATTTGACATTCTGGACCACCCCCTCAGGAAGCGAAATATTATAAAATGCCAATTTTGGTTATTTTGGGTGCACACTGTTAACGCCCTGACCACATCAGTTTTAGTGAATATGGATTTTTAAACAATTTGCCATTCTGGACCGCCCCCTCAGGAAGCGAAATATTATAAAATGCCAATTTTGGTTATTTTGGGTGCACACTGTTAACGCCCTGACCACATCAGTTTTAGTGAATATGGATTTTTAAACAATTTGCCATTCTGGACCGCCCCCTCAGGAAGCGAAATATTATAAAATGCCAATTTTGGTTATTTTGGGTGCACACTGTTAACGCCCTGACCACATCAGTTTTAGTGAATATGGATTTTTAAACAATTTGCCATTCTGGACCGCCCCCTCAGGAAGCGAAATATTATAAAATGCCAATTTTGGTTATTTTGAGTGCACACTGTTAACGCCCTGACCACATCAGTTTTAGTGAATATGGATTTTTAAACAATTTGCCATTCTGGACCGCCCCCTCAGGAAGCGAAATATTATAAAATGCCAATTTTGGTTATTTTGGGTGCACACTGTTAACGCCCTGACCACATCAGTTTTAGTGAATATGGATTTTTAAACAATTTGCCATTCTGGACCGCCCCCTCAGGAAGCGAAATATTATAAAATGCCAATTTTGGTTATTTTGGGTGCACACTGTGAACGCCCTGACCACATCAGTTTTAGTGAATATGGATTTTTAAACAATTTGCCATTCTGGACCGCCCCCTCAGGAAGCGAAATATTATAAAATGCCAATTTTGGTTATTTTGGGTGCACACTGTGAACGCCCTGACCACATCAGTTTTAGTGAATATGGATTTTTAAACAATTTGACATTCTGGACCACCCCCTCAGGAAGCGAAATATTATAAAATGCCAATTTTGGTTATTTTGGGTGCACACTGTTAACGCCCTGACCACATCAGTTTTAGTGAATATGGATTTTTAAACAATTTGCCATTCTGGACCGCCCCCTCAGGAAGCGAAATATTATAAAATGCCAATTTTGGTTATTTTGGGTGCACACTGTGAACGCCCTGACCACATCAGTTTTAGTGAATATGGATTTTTAAACAATTTGCCATTCTGGACCGCCCCCTCAGGAAGCGAAATATTATAAAATGCCAATTTTGGTTATTTTGGGTGCACACTGTGAACGCCCTGACCACATCAGTTTTAGTGAATATGGATTTTTAAACAATTTGACATTCTGGACCACCCCCTCAGGAAGCGAAATATTATAAAATGCCAATTTTGGTTATTTTGGGTGCACACTGTTAACGCCCTGACCACATCAGTTTTAGTGAATATGGATTTTTAAACAATTTGCCATTCTGGACCGCCCCCTCAGGAAGCGAAATATTATAAAATGCCAATTTTGGTTATTTTGGGTGCACACTGTGAACGCCCTGACCACATCAGTTTTAGTGAATATGGATTTTTAAACAATTTGACATTCTGGACCACCCCCTCAGGAAGCGAAATATTATAAAATGCCAATTTTGGTTATTTTGGGTGCACACTGTTAACGCCCTGACCACATCAGTTTTAGTGAATATGGATTTTTAAACAATTTGCCATACTGGACCGCCCCCTCGGGCAGTGGTGTCATCGTGGTTACTCCAAGTTACTCACTGAGTAACCAGCTCTTCAGTTCAAAAAAAAAAATTTTTTTTCAGGATGCAAAATATAATAAAATACCAATTTTGGTTATTTTGGGTGAACACTGTGAACGCCCTGACCACATCAGTTTTAGTGAATATGGATTTTTAAACAATTTGACATTCTGGACCACCCCCTCAGGAAGCGAAATATTATAAAATGCCAATTTTGGTTATTTTGGGTGCACACTGTTAACGCCCTGACCACATCAGTTTTAGTGAATATGGATTTTTAAACAATTTGCCATTCTGGACCGCCCCCTCAGGAAGCGAAATATTATAAAATGCCAATTTTGGTTATTTTGGGTGCACACTGTGAACGCCCTGACCACATCAGTTTTAGTGAATATGGATTTTTAAACAATTTGACATTCTGGACCACCCCCTCAGGAAGCGAAATATTATAAAATGCCAATTTTGGTTATTTTGGGTGCACACTGTTAACGCCCTGACCACATCAGTTTTAGTGAATATGGATTTTTAAACAATTTGCCATTCTGGACCGCCCCCTCAGGAAGCGAAATATTATAAAATGCCAATTTTGGTTATTTTGGGTGCACACTGTTAACGCCCTGACCACATCAGTTTTAGTGAATATGGATTTTTAAACAATTTGCCATTCTGGACCGCCCCCTCAGGAAGCGAAATATTATAAAATGCCAATTTTGGTTATTTTGGGTGCACACTGTGAACGCCCTGACCACATCAGTTTTAGTGAATATGGATTTTTAAACAATTTGACATTCTGGACCACCCCCTCAGGAAGCGAAATATTATAAAATGCCAATTTTGGTTATTTTGGGTGCACACTGTTAACGCCCTGACCACATCAGTTTTAGTGAATATGGATTTTTAAACAATTTGCCATTCTGGACCGCCCCCTCAGGAAGCGAAATATTATAAAATGCCAATTTTGGTTATTTTGGGTGCACACTGTTAACGCCCTGACCACATCAGTTTTAGTGAATATGGATTTTTAAACAATTTGCCATTCTGGACCGCCCCCTCAGGAAGCGAAATATTATAAAATGCCAATTTTGGTTATTTTGGGTGCACACTGTGAACGCCCTGACCACATCAGTTTTAGTGAATATGGATTTTTAAACAATTTGACATTCTGGACCACCCCCTCAGGAAGCGAAATATTATAAAATGCCAATTTTGGTTATTTTGGGTGCACACTGTTAACGCCCTGACCACATCAGTTTTAGTGAATATGGATTTTTAAACAATTTGCCATTCTGGACCGCCCCCTCAGGAAGCGAAATATTATAAAATGCCAATTTTGGTTATTTTGGGTGCACACTGTTAACGCCCTGACCACATCAGTTTTAGTGAATATGGATTTTTAAACAATTTGCCATTCTGGACCGCCCCCTCAGGAAGCGAAATATTATAAAATGCCAATTTTGGTTATTTTGGGTGCACACTGTGAACGCCCTGACCACATCAGTTTTAGTGAATATGGATTTTTAAACAATTTGACATTCTGGACCACCCCCTCAGGAAGCGAAATATTATAAAATGCCAATTTTGGTTATTTTGGGTGCACACTGTTAACGCCCTGACCACATCAGTTTTAGTGAATATGGATTTTTAAACAATTTGCCATTCTGGACCGCCCCCTCAGGAAGCGAAATATTATAAAATGCCAATTTTGGTTATTTTGGGTGCACACTGTTAACGCCCTGACCACATCAGTTTTAGTGAATATGGATTTTTAAACAATTTGCCATTCTGGACCGCCCCCTCAGGAAGCGAAATATTATAAAATGCCAATTTTGGTTATTTTGGGTGCACACTGTGAACGCCCTGACCACATCAGTTTTAGTGAATATGGATTTTTAAACAATTCGACATACTGGACCGCCCCCTCGGGCAGTGGTGTCATCGTGGTTACTCCAAGTTACTCACTGAGTAACCAGCTCTTCAGTTCAAAAAAAAAAATTTTTTTTCAGGATGCAAAATATAATAAAATACCAATTTTGGTTATTTTGGGTGAACACTGTGAACGCCCTGACCACATCAGTTTTAGTGAATATGGATTTTTAAACAATTTGACATTCTGGACCACCCCCTCAGGAAGCGAAATATTATAAAATGCCAATTTTGGTTATTTTGGGTGCACACTGTTAACGCCCTGACCACATCAGTTTTAGTGAATATGGATTTTTAAACAATTTGACATTCTGGACCACCCCCTCAGGAAGCGAAATATTATAAAATGCCAATTTTGGTTATTTTGGGTGCACACTGTTAACGCCCTGACCACATCAGTTTTAGTGAATATGGATTTTTAAACAATTTGACATTCTGGACCACCCCCTCAGGAAGCGAAATATTATAAAATGCCAATTTTGGTTATTTTGGGTGCACACTGTTAACGCCCTGACCACATCAGTTTTAGTGAATATGGATTTTTAAACAATTTGCCATTCTGGACCGCCCCCTCAGGAAGCGAAATATTATAAAATGCCAATTTTGGTTATTTTGGGTGCACACTGTGAACGCCCTGACCACATCAGTTTTAGTGAATATGGATTTTTAAACAATTTGCCATTCTGGACCGCCCCCTCAGGAAGCGAAATATTATAAAATGCCAATTTTGGTTATTTTGGGTGCACACTGTTAACGCCCTGACCACATCAGTTTTAGTGAATATGGATTTTTAAACAATTTGCCATTCTGGACCGCCCCCTCAGGAAGCGAAATATTATAAAATGCCAATTTTGGTTATTTTGGGTGCACACTGTGAACGCCCTGACCACATCAGTTTTAGTGAATATGGATTTTTAAACAATTTGACATTCTGGACCACCCCCTCAGGAAGCGAAATATTATAAAATGCCAATTTTGGTTATTTTGGGTGCACACTGTTAACGCCCTGACCACATCAGTTTTAGTGAATATGGATTTTTAAACAATTTGCCATTCTGGACCACCCCCTCAGGAAGCGAAATATTATAAAATGCCAATTTTGGTTATTTTGGGTGCACACTGTTAACGCCCTGACCACATCAGTTTTAGTGAATATGGATTTTTAAACAATTTGCCATTCTGGACCGCCCCCTCAGGAAGCGAAATATTATAAAATGCCAATTTTGGTTATTTTGGGTGCACACTGTGAACGCCCTGACCACATCAGTTTTAGTGAATATGGATTTTTAAACAATTTGCCATTCTGGACCGCCCCCTCAGGAAGCGAAATATTATAAAATGCCAATTTTGGTTATTTTGGGTGCACACTGTGAACGCCCTGACCACATCAGTTTTAGTGAATATGGATTTTTAAACAATTTGCCATTCTGGACCGCCCCCTCAGGAAGCGAAATATTATAAAATGCCAATTTTGGTTATTTTGGGTGCACACTGTGAACGCCCTGACCACATCAGTTTTAGTGAATATGGATTTTTAAACAATTTGACATTCTGGACCACCCCCTCAGGAAGCGAAATATTATAAAATGCCAATTTTGGTTATTTTGGGTGCACACTGTTAACGCCCTGACCACATCAGTTTTAGTGAATATGGATTTTTAAACAATTTGCCATTCTGGACCACCCCCTCAGGAAGCGAAATATTATAAAATGCCAATTTTGGTTATTTTGGGTGCACACTGTTAACGCCCTGACCACATCAGTTTTAGTGAATATGGATTTTTAAACAATTTGCCATTCTGGACCGCCCCCTCAGGAAGCGAAATATTATAAAATGCCAATTTTGGTTATTTTGGGTGCACACTGTGAACGCCCTGACCACATCAGTTTTAGTGAATATGGATTTTTAAACAATTTGACATTCTGGACCACCCCCTCAGGAAGCGAAATATTATAAAATGCCAATTTTGGTTATTTTGGGTGCACACTGTTAACGCCCTGACCACATCAGTTTTAGTGAATATGGATTTTTAAACAATTTGCCATTCTGGACCACCCCCTCAGGAAGCGAAATATTATAAAATGCCAATTTTGGTTATTTTGGGTGCACACTGTTAACGCCCTGACCACATCAGTTTTAGTGAATATGGATTTTTAAACAATTTGCCATTCTGGACCGCCCCCTCAGGAAGCGAAATATTATAAAATGCCAATTTTGGTTATTTTGGGTGCACACTGTGAACGCCCTGACCACATCAGTTTTAGTGAATATGGATTTTTAAACAATTCGACATACTGGACCGCCCCCTCGGGCAGTGGTGTCATCGTGGTTACTCCAAGTTACTCACTGAGTAACCAGCTCTTCAGTTCAAAAAAAAAAATTTTTTTTCAGGATGCAAAATATAATAAAATACCAATTTTGGTTATTTTGGGTGCACACTGTGAACGCCCTGACCACATCAGTTTTAGTGAATATGGATTTTTAAACAATTTGACATTCTGGACCACCCCCTCAGGAAGCGAAATATTATAAAATGCCAATTTTGGTTATTTTGGGTGCACACTGTGAACGCCCTGACCACATCAGTTTTAGTGAATATGGATTTTTAAACAATTTGACATTCTGGACCACCCCCTCAGGAAGCGAAATATTATAAAATGCCAATTTTGGTTATTTTGGGTGCACACTGTGAACGCCCTGACCACATCAGTTTTAGTGAATATGGATTTTTAAACAATTTGACATTCTGGACCACCCCCTCAGGAAGCGAAATATTATAAAATGCCAATTTTGGTTATTTTGGGTGCACACTGTGAACGCCCTGACCACATCAGTTTTAGTGAATATGGATTTTTAAACAATTTGACATTCTGGACCACCCCCTCAGGAAGCGAAATATTATAAAATGCCAATTTTGAGTCAATGGAATGGTCAAGAAATTTAACACAGCAAGCCCCATTTGATTTGAAGTTTCGTTTCAGCTCCGTACTAGTATCCGGAATAAAGCGACGCTTTATTATTTCTTGAGCGATTTCTTGCCTGAATTTTCCACGCATCGAGATAGGCCAAAAAATTTCTTGCGATCAGCGTACTACCCATAAGGCAATAACTTGGACCCATAAAGCCTAAGACCATTTTAATCAGTTTATCACGGAAACACTCTAACTTGATTCTGGGGACACGATTAGAGAGTGAAAGTCAAAACAAAACACAGGATGCATTCTGGACCGCCCCCTCAGGAAGCGAAATATTATAAAATGCCAATTTTGGTTATTTTGGGTGCACACTGTGAACGCCCTGACCACATCAGTTTTAGTGAATATGGATTTTTAAACAATTTGCCATTCTGGACCGCCCCCTCAGGAAGCGAAATATTATAAAATGCCAATTTTGGTTATTTTGGGTGCACACTGTTAACGCCCTGACCACATCAGTTTTAGTGAATATGGATTTTTAAACAATTTGCCATTCTGGACCGCCCCCTCAGGAAGCGAAATATTATAAAATGCCAATTTTGGTTATTTTGGGTGCACACTGTTAACGCCCTGACCACATCAGTTTTAGTGAATATGGATTTTTAAACAATTTGACATTCTGGACCACCCCCTCAGGAAGCGAAATATTATAAAATGCCAATTTTGGTTATTTTGGGTGCACACTGTTAACGCCCTGACCACATCAGTTTTAGTGAATATGGATTTTTAAACAATTTGCCATTCTGGACCGCCCCCTCAGGAAGCGAAATATTATAAAATGCCAATTTTGGTTATTTTGGGTGCACACTGTGAACGCCCTGACCACATCAGTTTTAGTGAATATGGATTTTTAAACAATTTGCCATTCTGGACCGCCCCCTCAGGAAGCGAAATATTATAAAATGCCAATTTTGGTTATTTTGGGTGCACACTGTGAACGCCCTGACCACATCAGTTTTAGTGAATATGGATTTTTAAACAATTCGACATACTGGACCGCCCCCTCGGGCAGTGGTGTCATCGTGGTTACTCCAAGTTACTCACTGAGTAACCAGCTCTTCAGTTCAAAAAAAAAAATTTTTTTTCAGGATGCAAAATATAATAAAATACCAATTTTGGTTATTTTGGGTGAACACTGTGAACGCCCTGACCACATCAGTTTTAGTGAATATGGATTTTTAAACAATTTGACATTCTGGACCACCCCCTCAGGAAGCGAAATATTATAAAATGCCAATTTTGGTTATTTTGGGTGCACACTGTTAACGCCCTGACCACATCAGTTTTAGTGAATATGGATTTTTAAACAATTTGCCATTCTGGACCGCCCCCTCAGGAAGCGAAATATTATAAAATGCCAATTTTGGTTATTTTGGGTGCACACTGTTAACGCCCTGACCACATCAGTTTTAGTGAATATGGATTTTTAAACAATTTGCCATTCTGGACCGCCCCCTCAGGAAGCGAAATATTATAAAATGCCAATTTTGGTTATTTTGGGTGCACACTGTGAACGCCCTGACCACATCAGTTTTAGTGAATATGGATTTTTAAACAATTTGCCATTCTGGACCGCCCCCTCAGGAAGCGAAATATTATAAAATGCCAATTTTGGTTATTTTGGGTGCACACTGTGAACGCCCTGACCACATCAGTTTTAGTGAATATGGATTTTTAAACAATTCGACATACTGGACCGCCCCCTCGGGCAGTGGTGTCATCGTGGTTACTCCAAGTTACTCACTGAGTAACCAGCTCTTCAGTTCAAAAAAAAAAATTTTTTTTCAGGATGCAAAATATAATAAAATACCAATTTTGGTTATTTTGGGTGAACACTGTGAACGCCCTGACCACATCAGTTTTAGTGAATATGGATTTTTAAACAATTTGACATTCTGGACCGCCCCCTCAGGAAGCGAAATATTATAAAATGCCAATTTTGGTTATTTTGGGTGCACACTGTTAACGCCCTGACCACATCAGTTTTAGTGAATATGGATTTTTAAACAATTTGACATTCTGGACCGCCCCCTCAGGAAGCGAAATATTATAAAATGCCAATTTTGGTTATTTTGGGTGCACACTGTGAACGCCCTGACCACATCAGTTTTAGTGAATATGGATTTTTAAACAATTTGCCATTCTGGACCGCCCCCTCAGGAAGCGAAATATTATAAAATGCCAATTTTGGTTATTTTGGGTGCACACTGTGAACGCCCTGACCACATCAGTTTTAGTGAATATGGATTTTTAAACAATTCGACATACTGGACCGCCCCCTCGGGCAGTGGTGTCATCGTGGTTACTCCAAGTTACTCACTGAGTAACCAGCTCTTCAGTTCAAAAAAAAAAAATTTTTTTCAGGATGCAAAATATAATAAAATACCAATTTTGGTTATTTTGGGTGAACACTGTGAACGCCCTGACCACATCAGTTTTAGTGAATATGGATTTTTAAACAATTTGACATTCTGGACCACCCCCTCAGGAAGCGAAATATTATAAAATGCCAATTTTGGTTATTTTGGGTGCACACTGTTAACGCCCTGACCACATCAGTTTTAGTGAATATGGATTTTTAAACAATTTGCCATTCTGGACCGCCCCCTCAGGAAGCGAAATATTATAAAATGCCAATTTTGGTTATTTTGGGTGCACACTGTTAACGCCCTGACCACATCAGTTTTAGTGAATATGGATTTTTAAACAATTTGCCATTCTGGACCGCCCCCTCAGGAAGCGAAATATTATAAAATGCCAATTTTGGTTATTTTGGGTGCACACTGTGAACGCCCTGACCACATCAGTTTTAGTGAATATGGATTTTTAAACAATTTGCCATTCTGGACCGCCCCCTCAGGAAGCGAAATATTATAAAATGCCAATTTTGGTTATTTTGGGTGCACACTGTGAACGCCCTGACCACATCAGTTTTAGTGAATATGGATTTTTAAACAATTTGACATTCTGGACCACCCCCTCAGGAAGCGAAATATTATAAAATGCCAATTTTGGTTATTTTGGGTGCACACTGTTAACGCCCTGACCACATCAGTTTTAGTGAATATGGATTTTTAAACAATTTGCCATTCTGGACCGCCCCCTCAGGAAGCGAAATATTATAAAATGCCAATTTTGGTTATTTTGGGTGCACACTGTGAACGCCCTGACCACATCAGTTTTAGTGAATATGGATTTTTAAACAATTCGACATACTGGACCGCCCCCTCGGGCAGTGGTGTCATCGTGGTTACTCCAAGTTACTCACTGAGTAACCAGCTCTTCAGTTCAAAAAAAAAAATTTTTTTTCAGGATGCAAAATATAATAAAATACCAATTTTGGTTATTTTGGGTGAACACTGTGAACGCCCTGACCACATCAGTTTTAGTGAATATGGATTTTTAAACAATTTGACATTCTGGACCACCCCCTCAGGAAGCGAAATATTATAAAATGCCAATTTTGGTTATTTTGGGTGCACACTGTGAACGCCCTGACCACATCAGTTTTAGTGAATATGGATTTTTAAACAATTTGCCATTCTGGACCGCCCCCTCAGGAAGCGAAATATTATAAAATGCCAATTTTGGTTATTTTGGGTGCACACTGTTAACGCCCTGACCACATCAGTTTTAGTGAATATGGATTTTTAAACAATTTGCCATTCTGGACCGCCCCCTCAGGAAGCGAAATATTATAAAATGCCAATTTTGGTTATTTTGGGTGCACACTGTGAACGCCCTGACCACATCAGTTTTAGTGAATATGGATTTTTAAACAATTTGACATTCTGGACCACCCCCTCAGGAAGCGAAATATTATAAAATGCCAATTTTGGTTATTTTGGGTGCACACTGTTAACGCCCTGACCACATCAGTTTTAGTGAATATGGATTTTTAAACAATTTGCCATTCTGGACCGCCCCCTCAGGAAGCGAAATATTATAAAATGCCAATTTTGGTTATTTTGGGTGCACACTGTGAACGCCCTGACCACATCAGTTTTAGTGAATATGGATTTTTAAACAATTTGCCATTCTGGACCGCCCCCTCAGGAAGCGAAATATTATAAAATGCCAATTTTGGTTATTTTGGGTGCACACTGTGAACGCCCTGACCACATCAGTTTTAGTGAATATGGATTTTTAAACAATTTGCCATTCTGGACCGCCCCCTCAGGAAGCGAAATATTATAAAATGCCAATTTTGGTTATTTTGGGTGCACACTGTTAACGCCCTGACCACATCAGTTTTAGTGAATATGGATTTTTAAACAATTTGCCATTCTGGACCGCCCCCTCAGGAAGCGAAATATTATAAAATGCCAATTTTGGTTATTTTGGGTGCACACTGTGAACGCCCTGACCACATCAGTTTTAGTGAATATGGATTTTTAAACAATTTGACATTCTGGACCACCCCCTCAGGAAGCGAAATATTATAAAATGCCAATTTTGGTTATTTTGGGTGCACACTGTTAACGCCCTGACCACATCAGTTTTAGTGAATATGGATTTTTAAACAATTTGCCATTCTGGACCGCCCCCTCAGGAAGCGAAATATTATAAAATGCCAATTTTGGTTATTTTGGGTGCACACTGTGAACGCCCTGACCACATCAGTTTTAGTGAATATGGATTTTTAAACAATTTGCCATTCTGGACCGCCCCCTCAGGAAGCGAAATATTATAAAATGCCAATTTTGGTTATTTTGGGTGCACACTGTGAACGCCCTGACCACATCAGTTTTAGTGAATATGGATTTTTAAACAATTTGACATTCTGGACCACCCCCTCAGGAAGCGAAATATTATAAAATGCCAATTTTGGTTATTTTGGGTGCACACTGTTAACGCCCTGACCACATCAGTTTTAGTGAATATGGATTTTTAAACAATTTGCCATTCTGGACCGCCCCCTCAGGAAGCGAAATATTATAAAATGCCAATTTTGGTTATTTTGGGTGCACACTGTGAACGCCCTGACCACATCAGTTTTAGTGAATATGGATTTTTAAACAATTCGACATACTGGACCGCCCCCTCGGGAAGCGAAATATTATAAAATGCCAATTTTGGTTATTTTGGGTGCACACTGTGAACGCCCTGACCACATCAGTTTTAGTGAATATGGATTTTTAAACAATTTGCCATTCTGGACCGCCCCCTCAGGAAGCGAAATATTATAAAATGCCAATTTTGGTTATTTTGGGTGCACACTGTGAACGCCCTGACCACATCAGTTTTAGTGAATATGGATTTTTAAACAATTTGCCATTCTGGACCGCCCCCTCAGGAAGCGAAATATTATAAAATGCCAATTTTGGTTATTTTGGGTGCACACTGTTAACGCCCTGACCACATCAGTTTTAGTGAATATGGATTTTTAAACAATTTGCCATTCTGGACCGCCCCCTCAGGAAGCGAAATATTATAAAATGCCAATTTTGGTTATTTTGGGTGCACACTGTGAACGCCCTGACCACATCAGTTTTAGTGAATATGGATTTTTAAACAATTTGCCATTCTGGACCGCCCCCTCAGGAAGCGAAATATTATAAAATGCCAATTTTGGTTATTTTGGGTGCACACTGTGAACGCCCTGACCACATCAGTTTTAGTGAATATGGATTTTTAAACAATTCGACATACTGGACCGCCCCCTCGGGCAGTGGTGTCATCGTGGTTACTCCAAGTTACTCACTGAGTAACCAGCTCTTCAGTTCAAAAAAAAAATTTTTTTTTCAGGATGCAAAATATAATAAAATACCAATTTTGGTTATTTTGGGTGAACACTGTGAACGCCCTGACCACATCAGTTTTAGTGAATATGGATTTTTAAACAATTTGACATTCTGGACCACCCCCTCAGGAAGCGAAATATTATAAAATGCCAATTTTGGTTATTTTGGGTGCACACTGTTAACGCCCTGACCACATCAGTTTTAGTGAATATGGATTTTTAAACAATTTGCCATTCTGGACCGCCCCCTCAGGAAGCGAAATATTATAAAATGCCAATTTTGGTTATTTTGGGTGCACACTGTTAACGCCCTGACCACATCAGTTTTAGTGAATATGGATTTTTAAACAATTTGCCATTCTGGACCGCCCCCTCAGGAAGCGAAATATTATAAAATGCCAATTTTGGTTATTTTGGGTGCACACTGTTAACGCCCTGACCACATCAGTTTTAGTGAATATGGATTTTTAAACAATTTGCCATTCTGGACCGCCCCCTCAGGAAGCGAAATATTATAAAATGCCAATTTTGGTTATTTTGGGTGCACACTGTGAACGCCCTGACCACATCAGTTTTAGTGAATATGGATTTTTAAACAATTTGCCATTCTGGACCGCCCCCTCAGGAAGCGAAATATTATAAAATGCCAATTTTGGTTATTTTGGGTGCACACTGTGAACGCCCTGACCACATCAGTTTTAGTGAATATGGATTTTTAAACAATTTGCCATTCTGGACCGCCCCCTCAGGAAGCGAAATATTATAAAATGCCAATTTTGGTTATTTTGGGTGCACACTGTGAACGCCCTGACCACATCAGTTTTAGTGAATATGGATTTTTAAACAATTTGACATTCTGGACCACCCCCTCAGGAAGCGAAATATTATAAAATGCCAATTTTGGTTATTTTGGGTGCACACTGTTAACGCCCTGACCACATCAGTTTTAGTGAATATGGATTTTTAAACAATTTGCCATTCTGGACCGCCCCCTCAGGAAGCGAAATATTATAAAATGCCAATTTTGGTTATTTTGGGTGCACACTGTTAACGCCCTGACCACATCAGTTTTAGTGAATATGGATTTTTAAACAATTTGCCATTCTGGACCGCCCCCTCAGGAAGCGAAATATTATAAAATGCCAATTTTGGTTATTTTGGGTGCACACTGTGAACGCCCTGACCACATCAGTTTTAGTGAATATGGATTTTTAAACAATTTGACATTCTGGACCACCCCCTCAGGAAGCGAAATATTATAAAATGCCAATTTTGGTTATTTTGGGTGCACACTGTTAACGCCCTGACCACATCAGTTTTAGTGAATATGGATTTTTAAACAATTTGCCATTCTGGACCGCCCCCTCAGGAAGCGAAATATTATAAAATGCCAATTTTGGTTATTTTGGGTGCACACTGTGAACGCCCTGACCACATCAGTTTTAGTGAATATGGATTTTTAAACAATTCGACATACTGGACCGCCCCCTTTCGCTAGGATTCTGGAGCTCATCGGTTGACATCTTGGACGACGATCTTACTCTGCGTGACATCCTGCTGACCAAATGGAATGGTGTTTGATTGTACGAATTGACGAACAACATGCAAGACACGTAACTTTGTGTGGGGATTCCTAAACCCCCACAGAATACTTGACGCAACAACTTCATTAGCAGACGAAAACAGGACTCGATGGTAGACTGCTAGAGCGGCGAGCGTCTTGGGTCTAACAGACATCGTGTGGGTGGGTTGACAAACGGACTTCGCGTAGGCGGATGGACGGCTCCGGCCGCCGTGGGCGAACTTGGCTATGGAGGACGAAACATTCTCTGAGCTTTTTGACTATTATTTAAAATACAAAGACTTAACTGGGACGCGGAGACCCGAAGGCCTCCGCAGCGCAGGAGGGCACTCGATGAAGAAGGAATCAATCCTTCTCGTGAGCTGACGCTGGTGTCGACTCGTTGTCCCGTATTGGTAGGACACAAACTTTGGATATCGCTCGTAGAAAATCTCCGTCCTTCGTGTGAACTTTGACGACACGAATGTTGCCGTCCTTTCCTGGGTGAATCTCTGTGACCCGACCCAGCCGCCATTTGAGGGGCGGCACGTTGTCCTCGCACAGCAGTACCATGGTGCCGACGAAAAGGTTGTTACGCTGTTTGGTCCACTTTGTACGGGTGTGCAGGTTTGACAAGTACTGGGTTGACCAACGATTCCAGATTCGTTGCAGAAAATACTGCACACGCTGCCACTTCGAGAGCCTTGATTCGTTGAGGTCTTGCAGTGATGGTTCTGGGATTGCTGTCAGCTGCCTGCCGACCAGGAAGTGACCGGGAGTTAGGATTTCCAGGTCAGTCGCGTCGTTGGATAGTGGTGTGAGGGGTCTCGAGTTGAGACACGCTTCAATCTGTGCCACCAGAGTGGCCATTTCGTCTGAGACGAGGACTGTATTGCCTAGGGTACGCTTCAGGTGTTCCTTCATCGACTTCACGGCGGCCTCCCACAGGCCTCCGAAGTTGGGTGACTTCGCCGGGATGAATTTAAAGTTGATGTTCTCCCAGGATGTCTCCTCAGTAACAGCTTTCATGAAGTCTTGGTTGTTGAACAGCTTCCGAAGCTCGTCCAGTTCACGCCGGGCACCGACAAAGTTCGTTGCATTGTCGCACATGAGAATTTCAGGCCGACCTCGACGGGAGACGAACCGTTTCAGTGCTGCGATGAAAGCTTGAGTTGTAAGGTCTCCCACGACCTCTAAATGGACCGCCTTCACAGCGAGACATACGAAAACGGCAACAAAACATTTTATCGGACCGCCCTTGCGATAGGGGTATTGGATATAGAACGGACCACAGTAGTCCACCCCTACGCGCATGAATGGTGGAGCCGGAGTGACACGTTCTGCAGGTAAGTCCGCCATGAGCTGCTCGTGAGCCGTCGGCCGTGTCCGAAAGCATTTGACACAGCGGTGGATGACCTTCCGAGCCAGGTTGTGAGCAGACAATGGCCAGTACTTCTCCCGCATGCTGGCAATCAAGAGCTGCTGTCCAGCGTGAAGGTTCTTTTGATGGTAGTGAACGGCGATGATAATCGATAGAGGATGATGGTTGTCCAGAATGACGGGATGCTTCCGTCCGGCCGAGATATTAGCGTTCCGCAGCCGGCCGCCGACCAGGATCATTCCGTTCACAAGGCGTGGAGCTAGCTTTCTTAATTTCGATGTTGGTTTAACTTCACCGGTTCTGCGAAGCGCGATCAGATCCTCCGGGAAGCTTTCTTGTTGCGCTAGGAGTAGAAGCTGGTGTAATGCCTCTGACCGCTCTTCGTGCTTGATAAGGCCTGTCTTCCGACCATCGGGGTTCCTACAGTTATGAACGAATCTTCGTAGAAGGATACGATTCGAACTAAGTCTTGAAGCGACGATCGAAGACCAAAAATCGGGCTGGGTTCGACAACTTGAGCTGGGGCCGCTACCGTCGTTCGTTCTTCAAGGAGCGAAGGATCCAGATCCTTCGGGTTGATTGTCGCGGTTTTCGGCCAGGAAGACTTGTCCAAGCGTAGCCACGGTGGACCTTGCCACCACATCTCGTAGTCCTTCAGTTGATCTGGAGACATTCCTCTTGACAAAACGTCCGCGGGGTTTTCCAGCCCAGCGATATGGTTCCAGATGCCTCCACGGGTGATGTGCTGTATCTCGGACACTCTATTTGCAACGAAAACATTCCAGCGTGACGGAGCAGCAGCGATCCAGCATTTGACGATCATCGAATCCGTCCAAAAGTACGGTTGGGCAGTGATTTTGATACTTTGGACGACCTTCTCAAACAGATGAACTCCGGTGAGTGCGGACGACAGCTCCAGACGAGGAATTGAGGTCTGTTTCCGTTTCTTCTCTAGATCTTCGAGCGGTGCCACTCGAGACTTGGCGGTGAGTAGTGCTGCTGTGACAGTGCCGTCGAACGAAGTGCACCGCAGATAGATGCAGGCACCATACGCTTTCATGGACGCATCACAGAACATATGGAGTTCAGCAGATATTGTGTCGCTTCCAAACGCAACCCAACGAGGAACGCGAAGCTGGGTCAGGTCCTCCAAACTTTCTCGAAATTCTCTCCACCAGTTTTGAAGCTCGTCAGGCACAGCTTCGTTCCAGGAACACATTGTTCTCCAAAGATCCTGGAGAAATACCTTGGCTGGAACTAGACTAGGTCCAACCAGGCCTAGCGGGTCGAAGAGCTTCGGGAAATCGGACAGGATGATCCTCTTGGTGATCTCAGTAGCAGGGTTCCACTGAGGCACAGTGAACCGAAAAATGTCCGATCGGGGTTCCCATTTGATTCCAAGGGTCTTAACGGTGGGGTTTGAGCGTTCGAGATCCAGAGACGACCGTTCATCACGCAGATAAGGTGGAATTTGATCAAGCAGTTCTCGGGAATTTGAACTCCATTTCCTCAAAGTGAGTCCCGCAGTGCCGAGAACGTGAATGAGGTCTTTTGATAGTTGAACTGCCTCTTCAACGCTGTCGACACTCTTCAGCATGTCGTCTACGTAGAACTCGTAGATTATCGTGTCTGCGGCGACGGGAAACTTAGCCTTCTCATCTTCTGCTAGCTTTCTCAGGCAGCGCGTTGCCAAGTACGGTGCCGAAGACGTCCCATACGTGACGGTCGTCAGTACGAAGAATCGAATCGGCTTGGTGGCGTCTTCTCGCCACATAATGCATTGAAGCGAGTGGTCCATAGGGTGCATCTTAATCATTCTGTACATCTTCTCGATGTCGGCCGTCATCGCATACTTCCGTAAACGAAAACGTAGTGTAATCGAAGTGAGGTCCTCCTGGACTACAGGACCCACCATCAGAGCTTCGTTTAGCGACACTCCAGAAGTGCTTGCACACGACGCATCAAAAACGACGCGCAGTTTGGTGGTCGTGCTGTCGGGCTTAAGTACCGCATGGTGCGGCAAGAAGTACGTGACTGGAAAGGTGCTCAACTCTCGTGGTGAAATCTCTCGCATGTGTTGCATGCGAAGATACTCGTCGATAAACTCGATGTACATTTTCTTCACTGCAGGATCAGTATCCAATCTTCGCTCCAGTGCCATGAAGCGACGAGTGGCAATGGCTTGAGTGTCTCCTAGGCGATCAATCAAAAACTGCTTCTTCGGTAGCTGGACGACAAATCGGCCGCTTGAGTCCCTCTTCGTCGTTTTCTCGAAGTGTGTTTCACACGCTGACTCCTCCAAAGACAACGTGCTGGTAGTGCGGCATGATTCCAGCTCAAAGAAACGTGCCAATCCTTCTTCAATCTTCTCAGTTGCGCATGCTGATACCGCTGGTAGAGATGCAGACTCGTCCGGAATGCCTCCGGAAACAATCCAGCCCAGCAGAGTGTTCTGCAGAATCGGACCGGAATCTCCTAGCTTGATTTGACGTTCAGCGATCATCAGCTCCAGGTACACCTCAGCTCCTATTATCAGGTCAACTGCTCCGGACTCATGGAATGTCGGATCAGCCAACACTAGCTTTTTCGGCACGTTCCAAGATCGAATATCGATGCTTCGTGTCGGAAGATCGACAGTCACTCGCGGTAGCACGTGGAATTTGAGATTCGTCACGTACTTTGTGACAAGCGAATGAACCTCAGCGAAAACTGCTTGAGTGGAAGCAGTTCGCGATCCACCGATTCCAGCAATCGGTAAATGTTCACGGGATCGCTTGAACTTAAGCCTTTGCGAAATGGCTTCAGATATGTAGCATCGCTGGGACCCGGAGTCCAGCAACGCACGAGCGAGTAAGGAGTTACCAAACTGATCGCAATGATTTACGACAGCGGTAGAGAGCAAAACAGTGTGTGGAACGTGTCGTGTAGTTGCAAGAGGTGTAGTGTGATAACTTGTACTGGGGCAGTCTGTGGCGGAAATGTGTGAATGAGCATTGCTTGCATTTGTGGAATTCGGTGGTTCTGTGCGTCCACTTTGTGTAGGCTGAGTGTGTGTTGAGTGACCGTTTGGTGTTAGCTTAGCTTGTGGTGGTTGCGTGTTCTGTCCTTGTGGTTTCTTCATTTGTTGATTCCCATTTGACTGTCCAGATTTACTTGACGGATTCGCGGTGGTCGATGAGTTCGCGTGAAGCAACGAGTGGTGACGTTGACCACAGTGGAAGCACGATCCTCTGGTGCAGAATCGCGCGATGTGCCCCGATGACAGGCAATTCAAACAAAGCGAATGTTTCTTCACGACATCGACCCTTTCCGAAATCCTCATCTTCGAAAACTTCGCGCACTTAAAGGCGGAGTGAGCAGGTTCTCCGCAAAATGGACAGCTACTGGGTGGTTGGACTCCGGCATGCCTACTAGACGGACGAACAGTTTTCCTCGCTTCGGTTTGGAATGGCTTCACAGGGGTGATGGACTGCAGCACCGAACAGTAACTCTTCAGGAACTTGACCAGATCTTTGTAGTTCGGAACCTCTTTGGAGTTGTAGTGCGACTCCCACTGCCTCAACGTTGTGGGATGTAGCCGCTTGCAGAGCATGTACTGTAGTAGCGTACTCCAGCCATCCGGATCTTCTCCGACCTTGGTGAGCATCTGGAGGTTCTTTTCGAACCCGTTAACGAGTTTGCTCAACGTCTCGAAGCTTTCTTGACGAAGTGGCTCGAGAGAGAACAAAGAATCAAGGTGAGTCATCACCAAAAGCTTCTTATTCTCGAAAGCGTTTTCCAATGCCTCCCACGCAATGGCATAATTGGCGGAGGACATCTCAATCGCGGCGATCTCCTGTAGTGCTTCACCGGTGAGGGATGTGCGTAGATAAGTAAACTTATCCATATCGGAGAGACTATTATCGTTGTGGATCAGGTTCTTATATGTGTCTCGGAATGTCACCCAATCCGTCATCCTCCCACTGAACGTGGGCAGTTTCAACTCGGGTAATTTCACTTTAGATTGCGGCACAGCTGCCGGTTGGTGATGTTGAGGCTGCTGCACACGGCTCGGCCAGCTCGAAGCATACTGAACAGCACCTTCTTTAACTGGTACACTTCATTCTCGAAATCCTTCAGAATTCTCGCATTATCACGATCATGCTGTCTCTGTAGCTTAACGATACGTTGCAGTTTTGACTCCTCCGTCTCTTCGGTATCCGTGGAAATCTCATCATCTGCTGCGTCGTCGGTTAGCAGCTCGATTCGCATCCTCACATCGGTAAATTTCTGCCAAATTTCGTCTAGCTTGGCTAGGCGTAGGTCGACATCATGCCCATCCGCACCGGCTTGGTGGGATTGCACAAACTCCTTCAGGTTCTCAAGAGAAATTCGCACGGACCGCTCCTGCTTGCACAGAAGGCGGTAATCATCACTCACTGGCATAATTAATCACTGTTAAGTCACACTTGCACTTATCCACTTCACCTCACTCGATCGCGACACTCGAATCGACCACGCGGATTGACTGGACAATAGAGGCTCTTGACTGGGAATTGAACAAAGCAAACCAACCTACAAAGCGGACAAAGCCAACGGAGACGGTGGACTGGTCAGGGCTCAACTCAGCTAGGAATAATTTGGACGACACACGTGTTTCATGCAAGCAATAAGGGGAATCTTTATTAACATTCCAATATTGATTCACTCTCAATCACTTTTTCATCGGCGGCGATCACACATGCAATAATCGCGCCACAGACAAACCTGCCCTCAGTACTTATCCTGATCTCTGGCAAATCCGTCCGGTCTCCGCAGGAAACTCCGATGACTTCAGGAACCGCCGCAGCTCTCCGCCGCAGGAACGACAGCAAGCGATGAACGATGGCAGCCACATTCGATGAGGACGCCCGTGTCCTATTGTTCTCCCTTGTGGAGAATAATCAGCGACCACGTGGTACACCACAAATCACGAAAAAAGTCCACTAATCTTCCGCGTTTCCCGACGATCCGGTTCGATTCGGACCAAAATGTTTGATTCTTCACTTTAGGGCACTGAGTCTAGTCGTCGGATCACGCTTAAATAATGCTTAACACTCGCGAACGTACTTAGACGGACTGTTCACTGAATTTATTGCTCTTAGGTTCACAATAGTACACTTTGCGCGACACTGTACTGAATAGGGGTATAATGTGGACTGTATGGATTGGTGCTTTATTGTAGACTGAAGTAATATAATTTTCTAATTCGATCTCTGACCGAGTGCGATGTTTTCCTGACTCTCCGTTCGCTACCTGCACTCGGTCTGCTGTCGATCGTGAAGTGATCGTACAGAGAAGATTTGATGAAACGGACTAATGACTTACGTTAGATAGAAGAGTGCAACTATTGGACATCTGCTCGGATGCAGATGCTCGAGTTAATGATCTAGTAGCGGAGGTGAATAAATGTACATGTTAACAATTCTAGTGTGATCTTAGACCAGCGCAAACACCATACGTTACAAAGAGAATATAAATAGGTGAAGTGACTTGACGAACTTATGCAGTAAACGTTAAACGTTCAATGTTCAATAGCTTGAAACATCTTTTATTGTTAACGATGGAATGTTTTGTCCAAACTTGATGTTTTGTAACTGCACTAAATTTCGTTGCCATGTCTGTCTGTTGCCGTTGAATCAATGCGTTTACTCTACTATTGCTTTTCTTGGTGTTTGAAGGTTTTCAACAGAATACCGCAAAAAGCTGTGTTGAGATGATCGATAAAGAATAAATTCGACTTTCTATTCACGCAAAGAGATTGAAAATTGGTTGACCAAAAGGCAAGCTATAGAATGTTTGATTAAATTGTATGTTTATATTTAAGTAAATGCCATATTTAAAAATAAACTGCACAATTCGATTTTTAGAAAAAAGCGTATATCATCACTGCACTACTTGAAATTTTTTAAAACACGCTTTAGAAATCGGCACGTAATTATGCATCAAACCTTTTGGTCGCTTATATAGGTTTACGCTTGGATTTACGACTTTTGCTTCATTTTATAGACTAATGTAATTCAGGCCACCAAAAAAGTTCGTGTTTTCTGTTAAGTTATTCCGAAGTCTTGAAGTTTTCAAATGGTGTGAAATTAAAAACAAACCGCTACAAGGTGCTAATGCGCATTTTAACTACAAGATTTTGTACATGTCTTTGGGGTTTTGCATTTACTTTTTAAGACAGTGGAGTACATTCATGGATAGCTTCTTGAGTTTGCCTAAGTATTTTTCTTGCAGTTAATTTGAGGATTTTAAGAGTTTACTTTACGATTCTGGCTTGAAATCTAATTGGCAACATTCAGATATTTCTTCAACAGTAAAAAAAAAGAAGTTTCTTATAGATTTCCTTCGAAAATTATACTTAGATTTTCAATTTTTTCAAGGATTTACTTAGATATTTCTACAAAGACTCCTTCAGGTAAGCTTCCTGCAAGTAACACTCCAAGAATTTCATCAATAAATTCTTCAAGTATTCTTTCTAAAACAGTTCAAAGAATTCCTTCTCAGGAACTCCTAAAAACCTTCTGAAAAATCTTCAGGAGTTCCTCATAGAAAACTTTCAAAAAATCCTCCAAGTTTTTTTTTTTAAAGAATTAGTCCCGGAATTCTTCCAAGGAATTCATCAATAATTCATTCCCAGTTTCTTTCAATATTCCTCCAGAGATTCTTCAAACGATTCGATCAGCAATTTCTCTATGAAATTTTTAAGAAACTCTTTCAACAAATTCACCAGGAATTTCTCTAAGTATTCTAAAGCGATTTATTCATGGATACATTTTGAAGGTTTCTTTCTCCAAGTATTTAATCTAGAATTTGTCTAAAAACCAGTGAAGAGAATTGCCAGACAAAAGAGGCACAGAACAAGCAACAAAGAAGACACGACGATTACTCTTTATCCCTACCGGTAACAGATAATGACATGATCTCGATTTTTTTTTGTTGCAGACAAAACGGAAGCTGAATTGGTTGCGTACTTTTCAACTCGTGAATATTATTACTAACCCAAAATCGAAACTGTTTGATGATAGATCTTCAACAGAGTTGCAGTGTTTACCGACTCGAAGTTACCGTTCGAAAAACACAATGCAAGGCTTAAAAATCTCTTGACTCATGGTGTACGATGTTTATCCTACTATGTTCAAGCATTGGGTGGATTGTCGCAACAAATACAAGTTGCGACATTGTCATTATTGTTGCGCGATGGTTGAATTTTGATTCAAAACTGATTTAAAAACTGTTCAAAACCGTTTACTCTCATTCAAAGTAGCTATATATATTCCACTTAAATTTAAACCGAAGTATCGCTTAGATCGCTTAGATCTATAAATTGATTCAGAGAAACATATATGGAAGCTCGATTTTAAGAGTACTGTTTTAGTGTGGATTATCCTACTCCATACATTTTCTATGGAACCTCTTGTCACGGTATTCTACCTCTTCCTGTGAAATGTGATGCAATTTTTGGTCGCTGCTGAATTGAATGTTGTGTATTTTTTTTTAATAATTTGCACGTAAATAATTATTCATAAATTATGAGTGATAGATCAAAATTTCGTTTCATTACAGCCTCTTTTTGTTCAAGTCCTTAGTGTGCTTTGCGCCACATATTTTTGCAAATAGGTACTTTGTTAACCCCACAATTACAAAGAAGAGCACTGCAACCGCGGCAGCCATATCCAACAGCAGATACTGATACCACGGCATTCTCACAGCAGCTGACTTCAGATGCCCAGCTCCATGGTGTCGAACAACGTATTCGATCCAAAACACGGCCTCCTCCAGCGGATCCGTGGGATTGTCCCTGAACAGTGCTGACATCCGATTGGCGTGGATTTGGAAGTCTGGGTTTTCCAAAATCTCCTGTGCTTTGCCCTGGAACTCTCCGACGGTCACATTGGCAATCGCCATCGTCAGTCCGATACCGGCCTTTTGCAGTTTGAGCGCATTCCCATGCTGGTCCCCATAGAATGGGACAAACAGCATTGGCTTGGCCCAGTAAATTGCTTCCTGGGCACCGAAGATACCTCCATGGGTGATGAACAACTTTATGCCGGGATGGGCGAGGACGTCGTTCTGTGGAATCCACTTGCGGAGGAGGACATTCGGTGGGAGTTTCGGAGCTTTGTCGGTTTCCCATTTCCAGAGGAAGTTATACTGCGGTAAGTTACGGAACACTTGCAGAAACACCTCTAGGGTGTCCGGTGGCATCGCAGAGCTGCGCAGGAAGGTTCCAAAATTGATGTAGATGGTTCCTTTGGTTGATGATTCAACAAATTTCTAAAAATATACTAAATTCAGTAGAGAATTTTAGGTGCCATATTTGCAAAGAAGTACCTTAATATCTTGTGGAAGATCATTTGGAGGTCTAATGTGGAGACCCGCAATATCCACCATTCCGATCATTTTCGGTCGTGGTCGAAACGAAATTATGTGATTGTTCGACAGTATCACGCTTACATTTTTCTCCAATTCTTCAACCGATGGAAGAACTTCCGCGGCATTATTAGGTGTTCCAAAGTACTGCCTTGCAATGGCGTTGTGTTGTGGGAGGTATATAAATTTGCGGTAAGCCCAATCGTACACCGTCAGTATCACATTGTAGCAACGCTCATAAAAGTTCATTTCGTCAGTGAACTCCGTGAAGAAATGAGGTACAAACGATAACGGCGTTATCATCCCAAATGAACGATCTATGTAATCGGTGTATCCTAGCGTATCTGCAAATAAATGATCATAGTTGAGAAGACAATTTTACTAATAAATGTTTCCTCTGACTTGACTTACTTATGGTAACAATAGGAGCATCAAACTTGTGCCCAAACATAAGAAAAGCCTCTTGCGCAAACTGTTCAGCAATTACCAAATCAAATCGCAATCCTTCTTCACGCATGAATCGTTGCACGTTGTCAGCTTCGAAAGCATGTCGAGTCGTTGCTAACCCAAGCCACCACAAAATCTTCAACTTGTAGTATGGATTCGTGAAGGATGATGGCCGATAGTACGATTCCATCGGAAGATCGCTTTCGAAATCGAACACCGGTTCGATCAGAACTTCCCGATATAGTCCAAGGGTGTGATTGGACGGTTGCCTCTTTAGTCGGTAGTTGCTGATGGCAGTGATTTCATGTCCCCTTTCGAGCAGTTCATTCACGACGTGCTCGAACGTTAACCAGTGGCTCATGCCGGGGAAAGCAGAAATAAGCAAAATCTTGGCACCATCGCTGCAGGGAATTATGCTGCCAAGAATGGCGAAGATCACCGCTGTTATGCTGAGCCACGAGGGCTTCATCTACGGAAATCGTGTTATAGTATTTGGAGATTACAACATTTGGAAGTTAAATAACTATGCCAACTTACCCTAGCTCTAAAAATACTAATTGGAAATAATATGAACGTTCACTAAACGTTCGCCTGTACCGAAGGGCTACTGCTGTTTGATTGATGAGTGAGAGAAATCGCAATGATCGAGGTCTAGTTTTTCTTTCCTTACTTCTCCCTTCTTAAAGTTCGTCTCAAGAAACATATGTTCGAAACGCTTCAGATGTCGTAGTGTCTGATCACTCGATCTGTTTTTGCCGGCTTAATGTTGCAATGTGGTAGTGTGGAGCAATTTAGCAGTTGAGATGATCAAATATAATTGAGTACCTATTCCCTGGAAATGTAGCCAGCTTTATGCCATATAAATTATTGAAAAACTAATAGAGAAAATTCCTTATGGGACGTCTGAAACATACATAGCAAAATTGCTGTTGAATTATTTAAATCCTCTGTATTAGTTCTTTATGGAATCCCTGGGGAACTCTTGAATGAATCTACTGTTAATGTCAAGTCAAGGTAGAAGTTCTAGGGGAAATTTCCGATGAATCACTATTTTTACAGAAATCGTAACAGTGTGTTAAGCGATTCTAAGATTTTGTAAATATGTGGTTTATTTGTGATTAAGACCATCACGTCGGTGATGGTCTTTCGTGTTTGCTGTTTAACATCGCTTTAGACTTTAGTGGGCGTAATAAGGAATAAGCAAAAGTGGTATGTCAGCGGGTTGGTGTCGCCAATTACATTGATATTATTATTTGAGACGATAATGGAAACGTACATCCGATTCTAGGTGAAGGGAGGAGAATCGGATTATTCATTAACATGTCGAAGACAAAGTACATGAGGCAAAGGGCTCTAGAAAGGTACACTTGGGCTCACTGCTGGTGATCACCGACAACGCCACTTGCAGAGAAATTCAGAGACGCATTGTTGCAGGTAATCGAGTCTACTGTGGACTCCGCAGAACTCTGCGACCGAACAAAGTTTGCCGTCAAACAAAGTTAACCATCACCTACAAAACGCTGACTAGACTGGTAGCCCTTTATGGGCACGAAACATGAGCTATACCTGCAGAAGACCAACGAAAATCGGGAGGCTACGTTGGGCAGGACACGTCACTAGCAAGGATGGGAACACTCACTTGCAAAGAGTTACACTCACTTGCTGTTTTCTCAGTTCAGACACGTGCTGTCAAATAACGATGTATGGACGACGTTTGCCTTGTGATTTTGTCTACAAGTTTTGTGAATGGAGTACGGGTCGCACACGCATGCCGAAATCATTAGGGAGCTGTGAAGGCAACTCTCCAAGAGGTGAATGTAAATTACACTCACCTCGTGGAGAGTCGCATTTGCAGCTCTGTCACGACTTTGGGTTGCGTGTGTGACTCCTACTGTGTTCAGCAAACTTTTAGATAAAACTGCAAGTAACAAGTCGTCCATTGTTCCTTGATTGCATGCTTCTGAGCCGAGAAAATAGCAAGAGAGTGTAACTCTTTCCAAGTGAGTGTTCCCATCCCTGATCACTAGGATGTCGGATAACAACCCAGTAAAAATAACACGAGTTCTCGAGAGTAATCCGACTGGTACAAGAAGACGTGGTGCGTAGCGAGCTATTTAGGAGGGTTGATCAAGTGGAAGATGATTTGTGGACTTAAATTATAACTGCCTATGTTAATCAAATCTGTATAATGATGTGGAGTGGACCTGGTGTGGTGGTTAGAACACAAGACTATCACGCCGAGGACCTGGGATCGAATTCCACTCCCGACATACTCATTAAATGTGAGTTCTTAATTCGGAGGGGTAGTAAAACGTGGGTCCCGAGATGAACTAGCCTAGGGTTAAAAATCTCGTTAATACAGACAAAAATAATCAACAAAATAACATATTTTGATATAATTTTGTTATGATCCCTTTATCAGGTTCACAGAGTGTGGCAGACGCACAGTCATGGATCGAGTCAAATGGAGACGATACCTACGTACAGCAGAGGACACTTAGGTCTTAGCCTGACAGGTAAGGTATCT
The DNA here is from genome assembly GCF_035046485.1 of Aedes albopictus. NCBI lineage: Eukaryota > Metazoa > Arthropoda > Insecta > Diptera > Culicidae > Aedes > Aedes albopictus. The sequence goes on along the minus strand of NC_085137.1, from coordinate 104,539,467 downwards.
GCTGCTTTAAGTATCTGCCAAATCAATTTTGCGTGGAGTAGTGCTTTCTTAAACTGCTGAGAAACTACAATATTCAGACGAATCGATGAGGTCGCTTCAAATCACTGTTTCTTCTCCATTTGTTTATGGAAACAATCTTGGAGCTTCTTTTCTACAATACAAATACAGTCTCTTTTCGATTTTGGAAACACGAGGTGGATTTTATGTTGCCAAAATCGGTAATTTTTCTGTGATTTATTTTCAACTGCGTTATTTTTGCATACAATATAAACATGGACCATTCACTAATACGTTCCTCTTAGGTGAAGTTCATAAATTACGTCATGTTTGTAAAATTGTCGTTTTTTTAAATAATGAATTTTGATTTTTTTTTTCAAGAAAAGTAAGCCTAAAATATGTATTTAACCCTCGAGTAGTCGCGCCTTTGGCCAACTGCAGCGACGCCGTGCTCACGCTGTGCACCACATGAGTGCATTTTTTATGGTGCGTGTAATCAGTACACGACGCGACCGCTCCCGGGTTAAGAAGATTTACCGATGATTTTTTTTTGTAGAAAATTTGTGTTGCTAAAATCGGTAAGAAAATGTTCTACAAGTTGAATGGGATGGATAACATTGACCAAAATTTTCGAACTTTCTTGATCATTTCCCTCATTGCTGCAAACATTACATGTTTTATATTTTTAAAACAAGTACTGGCCCTCTGAGTATCCGTTAGGGTACTTGAGAAAGTATCGTGAATCTCTAAAACATGTTTACATCATTTTTTTTTTAGTTTTTATTAATGTATATTTTAACTTAAATGCGTGTTTACATCAGCTTTTTAGGCTAATTTATGATTTTGTTGATTTGAGGTAACCCTGATCATCACAGTGATCAATGTTCGTTTGAGATGAAAATACCCATACTTACTAAATTTGAAGTCCCTGATTTCCAATACGTTGCCCAAATTCTTACAAATTATGCACTTTTTGAGTTGTTTAAGGATTAACATCTTCGAAACCACGAATAACGCCTCATTTTAGGCAATGGGACGCAATCAGTGAAGTACTAGATTGAAAGTAACAGCTTCAATAGGACAGATCGGTGAAGTACTAGATTTGTAGTAATGAGCTAAATTTTAGTATGGTGAGAAGGTCAATTCTTCATTTCTGCACTGAAATGGTGCAAAAAGCGTGGCTATTATGATTCCTTGCCTAATTTGATGCTGTTTGAGCAAAACTTTGGGTAACAGTGTTGTTGTTTTCTCCATTTCTTGCAACATAAACAACATAGTTATCCAAAGTTTTGCTCAAACAGCATCAAATTAGGCAAGGAATCATAATACTCACGCTTTTTGCAGCATTTCATTGCAGAAACGAAGAATTGACCTTCTCACCATACTAAAATTCAGCTCATTACTACAAATCTAGTACTACACCGATCCGTCCACGTGCCCCATTAGGCAAGAAATCATAATACCCACGCGGTTTGCACCATTCCATTGCAGAAATGGAGAATCGATCAACTCGCCATACAAAATCCAACTCACTACTTTCAATCTAGTACTTCACTGATTGCGTCCTATTACCTCAGGGATTCAATGCCTACTCCTTATAAATTGTATATTTCATTGAAAAAAAAGCACTTTCATAAAAGTTGCGTTTATGAAATTCAGCTCTGGGATATTATATTGAGTAAATACAGCGTTTTCAAACTTAATATTGAGCATATCATTCATGCCAAGCATTAATGCTTGAGAATGTATCTCATTGCGTTACGAAACATAGTTATGGAAAATTCAATTTATTTATAAGCAAAGCAAAGAAAACAGTACACATCGTACTTAGTTGCTACTCCTTGATTGACCAGACCAATTGCACAGAAAACCAATGAATGGTTATTGAGACTAGCTACGCACAATCAATGTGCACAATTCGAGAGTTCAATATTTGAAAGTCAATAACGGCGCCGGCCACGTCCTTACGGTCATCTGGAAAACGAAGGAATGTTAGTTCGATAACCGTTGCTACTAGAAACCATGGAGTCCACAGCATCCCCACAGTTGTCTTGGGAAGGAGTATTTATAGGTAGAGTAGGGTAAGGTGTGGATCTTGTAGCGACCTTTGGTAGGTGATATGATCCACTATTTAAATAAAGATACATGTCGCGGTCTTCATCGCGATTATGATTTATAGTTGGTCGCGATGCTAGTAAGGGTAATGCACCATAACTCAAGGGTCGTTCAATATTAAACGCGTCAGTGCATTGATCGTTTACTTAACCGACCTTCTACGAAAACTATCGCGCGATTTTGATGCCGGAATTCACACAAGTGTCTCCATCACCCTACCGAGAAAACCGACCGACCAACGAAAGTAGTCGTGCGCTACTCAGTTATGGAAACCCCGATTTATTTATAAGATTATGATCTTCAATTTTCATGTACTTCATGTCATTTAGTAGTCAAACAATTATTGTGCATCTTAGCTTAATCACTCAAATCCTGCTGATCTGAGTCAGCCGCCATAAGATTGCGCCTGTTTGATTTGTACACGGCGGCTAACAGCTCCACCCGGCGGATGCAAAAAAGTTTTAGCCAAGGTGCACACCGTGTACAAATCATACGTGCGCGGTCTGGCGCGATCTGAGGCTGTGCGTTTCGAACGCAGCTTGCTGAGAATCTAAGATAAGCGCGACAATACAGATTACGATATTCGTGGGTAAGAACCGATTCAATGAAAAAAAAAATGAAAAATGCTTGTTTGAACATTTTATAAGATGAATCATGCCGATCAATGTTAGCCCGCTGATCAATGATACCCCGTTTCACGGTACATTAATCCAGATTAGGTTGTAAAGATGATATATAAAACAGGTGAAATTGGGGATTTGGGGAACTTAAGCAATTAATGTTAAATTTTTGAATGTCTACAAATAGTTTGAAATATCTTCTATTGTTTTTCAATGGAATGTTTCGTCCATACTTGATGTTTTGTAACAGCACTAAATACAAAGCTCATCAATGTTTCTTTATCAGCAGCTTTTAATAACTGTTCGAAACTGTAGACTTTTATTCATTGTAGCTCTATCCGAGCAGGAGAAAATAGCTGAAGAATAACTAACTGAGGTATGGAAAACTGAATACCTACAACCTGAATGAGGTATTAAGTAGCCCTGCATAAGAGGTAAAATACGTATAATAATAACTGCACACTTAATTCAGATTGCCGGGATATCAGCATTTTTCCATTCTTTTGCCGAGATTTGCACAGCCGAGTAATCAGCAAACAACAATTTTGCTGAGATCTCAGCAATTTTGACAGTTCATTGCTGAGCCTCGGCAATCGTTTTGCTGAGAGTCAGCTAACAAATGTCACTTTTTGCTGGGATATCAGCTGATAGTTTTACTGAGCAGACGGCTGTGCGCGTTTTTGCCGAGCCCGCAAATCTGTTTTGAGTGTGTGGTGTGTATTCTGTGCATAACGCGTGAATAATGACATCAGCTATGGCAATACCTACATAATAATCGGTGATTTTTCCATACAAATAGCGATTTTTCCATAGTTGAATAATACCTCAAGCAGTCCTCAACACCAAACCCATACCTCGTTAAGGTATTTCATCAATACCTACAAAATACCAAAATAAGTTATTTTCAATACATGGATAACCGATCAATACATTGTCTTGGTATGTTACCTGACTTTGGTATGCTTCAGTTATGTGGTAGTTATTCATTCCTGCACGGATACTCATTCGTCTCAAATTTTAAGCGTAGTATCACTTATGTTTTGGTTTAGAGACAACATTTCCGTCGGACACGCGTTAACTGTTTGAGCAAGGTGTGGGCTATTCTACTATACATCTATGAAGCCTTTTGTCGCAAAAATCTATCTCTCTCTCTTTCTCTTCCCGTGAAATGTGATGCAATTTCTGGACACTGCTGAATTGAACGTTATTTTAAATACATTTTTTTTAAATTATTTTGAATGGAAATAATTATTTATTCTTTACAAGAAACAGACCCATTTTTTAAACTATAATTACAGTCGCTTTTTGTTCAAGTCTTTGGTGTGCTTTGAGCCACACATTTTCGTAAAAAGATACTTCGCCAACCCCACAATGACAAACAAGAGCACAATAACCACGGCAGCCATATCCAACAGCAGATACTGATACCACGGCATGTTCACAGCTGCTGATTTCAAATGCCCAGCTCCATGGTGTCGAACAACGTATTCGATCCAAAACACGGCCTCCTCCAGCGGATCCGTGGGATTGTCCCTGAACAGTGCTGACATCCGATTGGCGTTGGACTGGAAGTCTGGGTTTTCCAAAATCTCCTGTGCTTTGCCCTGGAACTCGCCGACGGTCACATTGGCAATCGCCATCGTCAGTCCGATACCGGCCTTTTGCAGTTTGAGTGCATTCCCATGCTGGTCCCCGTAGAATGGAAACACCAGCATTGGCTTGGCCCAGTAAATTGATTCTTGAGTACTGAAAACACCTCCATGGGTGATGAACAACTTTATGCCGGGATGGGTGAGGACGTCGTTCTGTGGAATCCACTTACGGAGAAGGACATTCGGTGGAAGTTTCGGGACGTTATCGGTTTCCCATTTCCAGAGGAAGTTGTACTGAGGTAGGTTACGGAACACTTGCAGGAATACTTCCAGAGTGTCTGGTGGCATAGCAGAGCTTCGTAGGAATGTTCCAAAGTTTATGTAGATGGTTCCCATTGTGGAAGATTCAACAAATTTCTGAAAAAAAAACGACGTACAGTAGATAATTTCAGGTGCAATATTATCATAAAAGTACCTTAATGTCTTGTGGAAGATCTTTTGGAGGTCTAATGTGGATACCCGCAATATCCACCATTCCGATCATTTTTGGTCGTGGTCGGGACAAAATGATGTGATTGTTCGTCAGTATTACGCTTACATTTTTCTCCAATTCTTCAATTGATGGAAGAACTTCCGCAACACCATTAGGCGTTCCAAAGTACTGCTTTGCAATGGCGTGATGCTCTGGGAGGTAGATAAACTTGCGGTAAGCCCAATAACAATGCGGTACACCGTCAGTATCACATTGTAGCAACGCTCGTAAAAGTTCATCTCGTCAGTGAACTCCGTGAAGAAATGAGGTACAAATGATAACGGCGTTATCATCCCAAATGAACGATCTATGTAATCGGTGTATCCTAGCGTATCTGCAAATAAATGATCATAGTTGAGAAGACAATTCCACTAATAAATGTTTCCTCTGACTTAGCTTACTTATGGTTACAATAGGAGCATCAAACTTGTGCCCAAACATAAGAAAGGCCTCTTGAGCAAACTGTTCAGCAATTACCAAATCAAATCGCAATCCTTCTTCACGCATGAACCGTTGCACGTTGTCAGTTTCGAACGCATGTCGAGTCGTTGCTAACCCAAACCACCACAAAATCTTTACTTTGTCAAATGGATTGGTGAAGGATGACGGCCGATAGTACGATTCCATCGGAAAATCGCTCTCGAAGTCGTACTCCGGTTCTATCAGAACTTCCCGATACAGTCCACGGGTGTGATTGGAAGGTTGCCTCTTTAGTCGATAGTTGCTGATGGCGGTGATTTCATGTCCCCTGTCGAGCAGTTCATTCACGACGTGCTCGAACGTTAGCCAGTGGCTCATGCCGGGGCAAACAGAGATGAGCACAATCTTGGCACCATCGCTGCGGGAAATTGTGCTACCAAGAATAGTGAAGATCACCGCTGTTATGCTGAGCCACGAGGGCTTCATCTACGGAAATTATTTTTTAGTATGTGAGAGTACAAAACTTAGAAACCAAATAACTATGTCAACTTACCATCGTTGATTAAGAATGCTATGAACGTTCGCTAGACGTTCGCCTATACTGAAGGGCTACTGCTGTTTAATTGATGAAAGAGAGAAATCGCGATGTTCGAAGTCTTGTTTTTCTCCTTGCTTCTGTCTTCTTACAGTTCGTTTCAAGAAACATATGTTCGAAACGCTTCAGATGTCGTAGTGTATGATCATCACCCGATCTGTTTTTGCCGGCTTTATGTTGCAATGTGGTAGTGCAGCGGTTTTCAGCCCTTTTGGCTCGCGGTGCACTTTTGGGAAATGAGTTACTTCGTGGTGCACCTGTTCATTATACCTAGTCGAAGAATCCAATTTGAGGGTTTCTTAAAAACGCTGTCATATTTTCCAAAGTGTCTTCCTGGTGCAACGAAATATGTTGAAATACTTTTTTCATTGATATGATAACCGTCAACCCCCGTTGTTTGAACAACTCCTCATGCAAACCAACCAGTTTTCAATTTGAACTTCTAGTAATCCGAAGGGCGGTTTGCTGTTTTGTTTTTCCTGCGTTCTGTTTCACTCCATTTCATATTCTGCTCATGACGTTTGAATCATTTTCAGTTAGAACGTTGTGCAGTTCTACGGGGGTCAAATCAAAAAGTGTTCAGATTAGATGCGGTCAAACTAACAGGGGTAGACGGCATAACATTGGTTAGCCTTTTTGTAACTTTTGTCGCAGCTTACTTACTGTTGATGAACCTGAAACATTTTTTTCTGTTGTTGACGGTATTCTTGAAAATTTTCGGACAACAATAATCTCCGGTGGATTCCTAACAAGTTAACAAGAACCTCGACGAATTGCTGCGTTTACCCTTGAATCATTTTTTAGAATTTTTTAACTATATCTGGATACTCGGAAGATTCCTGGCAAATTTTTTATAATTGATAAGATTTTCGGTAAACTTCATCCTTGTTTTCTGGCCGATTCATAAGGAAGGTTATACAAAAACAATCAAAATACGAAAAGCAATGGAAAATTGAGAAAAATTCTAGAAAGCTGCTTGCGAGACCCTTTTCCAGGTCATACGAGAATTCGTAGCAATACAGGTTGAATTTCTTTTGCGATTTTCAGCGAAGTTATTGAAGATGTACTACAGATTCCTTGTAAAACAATTGATGGCCGGATTTATTGAAAAAATCATTCTTACATTTCTCTCGACATTTTTGGTAAATAAAGGGTAAATCAAAACTCTTCCTCAACAAGAACCTTAAAAATTTATATAGCGATCGTTCGAAACTTCGTTTTGCAGTGGATAACGTATTTTCGAAAATTTTTCGTTGAAGTGATGGCAGGACTTTAGATATGTCTTGCGGTGCACTTGTCGAGACTTTGCGGTGCACCAAGTGCACCGCGGTGCACGATCTGAAAACCGCTGTGGTAGTGTGTAGCAATTTTGAGATGATCAAATATTATTGGGTGCCTATACCCTGGAAATGTACCCAGCGGAATGTCCTGAAAAATCTTTCAAAAACATTTAGAAGAAATTTCTCACGAAACGTCTACAAATAATTACAAAATCCCTGTAGATTGTTTTTAAACCTCTGAGAATTTCTTTAATGAATCCATTATTAATTACGAGTCAGAGAGAATTTATAGGGGAAATTTTCGAAGAATCACTATTCCTTAGGAAATCGTAATAATGCAGTGTATTTCTAAGATTTTGAAATTCAAATGACAATTCTAATATTTTTAAATAGAAGCTTTATTTATAATTTATACTACCACGTCTCTTAGATGATTGAGTTATAGTATTGTCACAGCCAATTAGTTATGCACGTGTCTTTTTTTGCAATAAGTTAAGTCAATGTTGAACCAATTGACACAATATTTTATAAACTTTGATCTTAAATATTTTACGTTCGTTTATATTACGTCGGAGTCATTAACGTCCACTTTTTACGTCCAAAATTGAGACTGACGACGTCCATACTACCCCTAATAGCATGGTTGACGTAAGCGCCACTGCAGTTTTCAGCACACTTTTGAAATTTTAACAATGATTAATGAAAAGTTTATGATTTTTTTAACGTTGATATCTAGCTAGTGATTTGTTTTTGTGCTCTATTGAATAGAACTGGTCACAATTATGTACATTTGATAGATATTAGCTTGTGAGTGCTGACATTGTCAATGGTGGTTTCGTCAACTATGCGATTATGGGCAGCATAACAATCATTGCTCTAAATCATAAATAGTTTTCTGAATATACACATATAATTTTCAGTAAAGTTCTAAAGGACAACAAAGGCCAGTGAAAGCTCCTGATATCATTAATTCTTCTGTTAGAAAGCAATACTGTCATATATCAAACATATGGATGTCTGAAAAATAATAGACTCTTCTGCATGTTCTGCAATTGAAATTCTTCTTCTACGTAAACATATATTTACAAACTCATTGAAAGTTAAAACAACACAATGAACTCTACACCAAGTATCTAAAACAGTTTAAAACAGTAAGTTTTGCATAAAATTAAATGAACATATTCTAATAATGGATTCTATCACAGATTATACATTTTTGTTACAACAATATTGAGGTAAAAAAACTATTGTATGAGGTCTGCCAAAATTGTAAGTGGATTCTGTTACATGTAAATTGGTGATTCGTCAATTAGTTTGTGATTTCGCCACTAGGTGGTGCCAGTTGTCCTTTAAAGTTTTAATATTCAATAACTCGGGATCCATAGCAGATAAAAAGGTGTCGTCTTTGTCAAAGTTTTTCAGAAGGACAAGAACAACACGGTGATTGACCAAATAGTCATTGCAACATCAATGGTTTTGTTTCCAAGGATGAAGCTGAAATTTTCATTAAAGCCCCTTGAATTCCCAGGATCACCCTGAAATCTACTGAATAAAAAGCTAGGATCACAGCCTAGCGGGACGAACTTAATTACTTCGTAATGAAGCATTTCCGACAATGACACATAGGTACCTACATACATATATTTGCTCAACATTACATTTGAAATAAGACAAACTCAACAATAGTACGCCACAATACTCGGTTTGTGGCTGCCGCTCTCCATCCTCGATCACGCACGATGCTCGCCAAGTCACGCTGCATCTGATCCACGCTAACCGGATCTATCGCGAACACCAACTTTGCAGGGTTGTTGTCCGGCAATTTTGCAACATGCCCTGCCCATCGTATTCTTCCGGCTTTGGTCACCTTCTGGATGCAGGGTTCGCCATAAAGTGCAGCGAGCTCGTGGTTGATCCTTCTCCGCCACACACCATTCTCCTGCACATCGCCGAAGATCGTCCTTAGCATGCGTCGCTCGAAAACTCCGAGTGTTTGCATGTCCTCCTCAAGCATAGGTCATGTCTCGTGTCCGTAGAGGACCACCGGTCTTATTAGCGTTTTGTACATGGTGCATTTGGTGCGTGGGTGTATCTATTTCGACCGCAGTTTCTTCTGGAGCCCGTAGTAGGCCCGACTTCCGCTGAAGATGCGCCTCCGGATTTCACGGCTCACGTTGTTGTCAGCCGTCAGTAAGGATCCTCCACCACCTCGGAAGTATCCCCGTCTATCGTAACATTACTACCCAGACGGATCCGGTCGTGTTCGGTTCCGCCTACCAGCATGTACTTTGTTTTTGAGGCATTCACCACCAGTCCAACCTTTGCTGCTTCACGTTTCAAGCGGATGCACAGCTCTGTCACCGTTTCAAATGTTCTGGCGATAATGTCCACGTCGTCCGCAAAGCACACAAATTGACCGGATTTTGTGAAAATCGTTCCCCGGCTGTTGAGCTCGGCTCGTCGCATCACACCTTCCAGAGCGATGTTGAAGAGTGGGCATGAGAGTCCATCACCTTGTCGCAGTCTCCGGCGAGATTCGAATGAACTGGATAGTTCACACGAAGCCCTAGCGTAGTTTTGCACACCGTCCATCGTTGCTTTAATCAGTCTAGTCAGCCTCCCATGAAAGCTGTTTTCGTTCATGATTTTCCATAGCTCTGCACGGTCGATACTGTCGTATGTCGCTTCGAAGTCGATGAACAGGTTGTGCGTTGGGACCTGGTATTCACGGCATTTCTGGAGGACCGCCGTCGATGAAGCCAGCTTGATAACTTCCCACGAACTCATTCGTTTTAGGTGACAGTTCAGTGAGTTCAATTCCGTCCTCCGCTGCACTTGTGTCGTCGTTTCCGGCAAAGATAACGAGCATTAATTACCAAGAATTCATTTGGGCTAACATGGCGCACCATTTTGACGTTTGCTGGTGCGATAACTGCAAGTTTGTCGCACTTACCACGCTTGCAGTTTAAAAGCATTGCAGTTAAACCGTTTGCACTGACCGAACGTCTACTGTAGTTCACAACTTATCCGCATAGGCAGCGCCACCATCTAGATGTATAGTTTTAAGGTGAAACATCAAGAAATCCCATTGCAGTTTTGCATACAAAATTTAGAAGCACAAATCTGACGAACGAGGCGTCGAATAAAGTCGCACTTGATTATCCTGGCTTTGCTCACTTGCAAAAAGAGGCAGCTTTTCCAAATCGACCGCATTTGTTTACGATTTTTTTTAGATTTGTGCTCTTGAAAACGTGAGTAGGTGTCCCAGTCGGCCATTGTTGCAGCCATATTGCAAGTTTCTCCTTAAGTGTTCTGCGGGATGTGCCTGGACAAAAAAGGAAAAGATTTTCGGCAGATTCGCCTAATAAAAAGTGGAAAAGAGTGTAATAGCAAGAACGTAAAACAGTGCAGAAAAGTACTAGTTTTCAGCACCCCTAAGGACAGACTCGTTATTATCTCAATATGGTTGCCACAAAGCCCGACTTTTGCACATACTCGCGATTTTGAACGCAAACCAAACCAGCGCACCGGATCATCTTATTTTAAGTTTTAGGACAGAATTGTTAGAATTTCAAAATGGCCGACCTTGGGACCTACTCACGATTTCGAGGGCACAAATCTCTTCGTAAACAAAACCAGCGCACCTGATCTTTTTATTTTAGGCTGGTAATAGTAGTTTACGCAACAAGGTGCAGAATGACGATTTTTACAGCACGAGTCGTACATTTATCCAACGAGGCTTGCCGAGTTGGATAACTACGACGAGTGCTGTAAAAATCGAGTTCTTCACCGAGTTGCGTACAACGTTTTTTGCAAGTTTATAAATTACCGCTAGAACAAAATTTTTCATTAAACTGCATACTGAAGCTCATAGCCATGTTTAAGAAAATCTGATCATAGCAGGTTATACTGTGCAGTTGTCACAATTTTTCAAAACTGCATCCAGAAAACATCAAGAAGTTGATCAAAACTGAAAACAGTGCTGTAATGGTTCATTACGCAACGCAAATCAGTGCTGTAATGAACCATTACAGCACTGTTAATTTGGTGTAGGAAAGTAGGCCTTTTCCTGTCTGATTTGCATGAGGTAAAACAGCCTATTACGATGAGAAATTGCAAAAAAATAATTAAGTGAGCAAGAACAGAATAATAAAATGCACTGTTGTTTGAAGCTTGCTTCTTGAGATTTGTGCGTCTGAATTTCTGATGCACTGTTGAAGCGGGATTCCAAGACACTTGTCTTTAAGGCGAAACTGGAAGCATTTTCTCATTTTTTCGGTTTTCGATTTTTTATTAAATAACGAAGCAATATTTCCAAAATCGGTTTTCGTGCACATGTAGAGTATGGATCGAGGTATCTACTGATTTTTTTTGAGGTGGAAAATGTTTTCCATTTTTGCAAAAACCATTTTTTTGTGGAATTTTGTTTAAAAATGGTTTCTGCAAAAACGAAAAACATTTTCCACTACAAAAACAAAAATAAAAAAATCAGAAGATACCTTGATCCATACTCTACATGTGCACGAAAACCGATTTTGAAAATATTGCTTCGTTATTTAATAAAAAATCAAAAACCAAAAAGTGAGGAAATGCTTCCAGTTTCGCCTTAATATAAGTGAGCAAGAACATAAACAAATTACACTACCATTAGAAGTTCACTTCTTTAGATGGTTCTTTCTGATGGAGTATTGAGCTGGGATTACATGATGTTTGTCCTTAGACATCCTTTTGCATCACGTTGGGAAAAGTTTGCTGGCGTAGTTAACGGTTTGGATAAAAAATGACCCTAATGTCAAATGAGGGCTAAGAGTGCTGAAAAGTAGTACCTTTTGGCACTGTTGTTCAACTGTTCAAGTGTTTGAGTGATAGAAAAATAAGCACTTTTGCGACATAATTACAAAAAATCATCAAAGCTTCGAGAATTCAAATTTAACCTGCGTTATAAACTACTTTCCTCTACACTGAGGAGATTTTCCGTATAACTATTATGTGTGAAACCACATAATTTTTTTGCAATTTGGCATCACCTTTAAAAAGTATGTTCAGAATCATAAATTTTATAAATTTTCTTACACATGAAATTAATGCATGAAATCAAATGAAATTTATAGCGTGATGAATAAAAATTATGTTTGAGGTTTATGGCATTTATGCATGAGTGGTATATAAAAATTATGTATCAATTTTACATAAAAATCATGAATCGAACCATAAACACACGAAAATAAACCATTTGATCAAAATATTATTGATTTTTTATTGAAGCAAAACTAAAAGCTGTGTGGCTTCGTGGTCGTGCGGCTAAGGTCACCAAGCCTTAAGTCGCATCGTGCTAAGGAGCGCGGGTTCAATTCCCGCCGCAGCTATCAGGAAAAGTTTTCGGCTGTGCCACTGGGCGTTGCATGCTAGTCCGTTGTCTAGTGTCGTGCTTCCTTCAAAGAGCAAATGGCCCACTGGAAGCATTAAACGTGTCTGTGTCTTTTCAAAAAAAAAAAAAAAGCTATACAAACTACTTATAATTGTATCCATTTTTGCTCTTCCCGCTGCTGGTAACTGATAATGCCCACTGTATATAGTGTCGAGTCATTCCGGTTTAGCTTCCGACCACGGAAAGAGGTAAGGAATGAGGGGGTGCTGTCTCTCATAACCGTCGTTCCAGGAGATCCTGTTTCCCACGTAGTCTTCCACATCGTTGATCCTGTGATGTTGCCCCATTCTGACATTATGATTCTGAAAATCGAAAAATGAAAACCGATTGAGAAATAACAGTTGCATCAATAGCAAACACCTTCAATTACCTGATTGATTATAAATGTCCGGATACTGAGATCGCTCGCAGTGCGGCATACCACCCGTCGTCGAATTGTATACGGTAGTTGTACTTCTTACCTCGCCACCCCTTGAATGACAAGTGTTCCCGATGGAGCAGGCAGCTGATGGCGGAGCCGAAGAAGATAACGCTTAAAAATCCCATAACTCGCTGATCTCTGGACGGCTTTAGGACAGAAGGTCGAAGGACAAATGGTCGAAGGACAAAAGGTCGAAGGACAAAAGGTCGAATGGACAAAAGGTCGAATGGACAAAAGGTCGAATGGACAAAAGGTCGAATGGACAAAAGGTCGAATGGACAAAAGGTCGAATGGACAAAAGGTCGAATGGACAAAAGGTCGAATGGACAAAAGGTCGAATGGACAAAAGGTCGAATGGACAAAAGGTCGAATGGAAAAAGATCGAAGGGACAAAAGGTCGAAGGGACAAAAGGTCGAATAGACAAAAGGTCGAATGGACAAAAGGTCGAATGGGACAAAAGGTCAAATGGGACAAAAGGTCGAATGGTTCATGTTCTTGCTCATTGAGAGAAACATTATGGTGCTTTTATAGTAATCATATGTATTTCAGCCACTGATATTTCTATAGGAAATTTTTCCTTCTTTTGTTTATAGGCTATTCTTTCAAGTTGTGTTGGTGTAGTATTTAATGGCAATTTAGTTTGATGTTTTGTTCAGTAATTTTTCCTTCTTAAATTTATAGGCTGTTCTTTTAAGTTTTGTTACTGAATAATTCATCGACTATTTAGGTACTTATAATTTAATCAGAAATTTTGCCTTCTTTAATTCAATAGCTGTTCTTTCTATCTCTACTGCAGAAAAAATTACTACTTGTGATTAGTGGTCATCCGGGACGATTCATCCCCTCTTGGATTTATAGGTAGTTCCGACGAATTACACTGTATAAGTATAAATAATTTCTTCGAATTTCGACTGCTGATGATTATGTTGGGAGGTATGGCGTTCAGTCTTTGCAAGAATAACTCAAAAACGGATTCTTAAGCTTTCATAAGTTATTCCTCCAAAGATTGAAGGCCATACCTCCCAGCCCGTGAACCGTATAGTACATTTTTTTCATTATAGAATTTTAGAGGCATTCCAAAGAGCTTCAGAGCATTTTTCGGCGGATTTCACAAACGTTACGGAGGCGTTACATGCCGTTTTCTGGGGTTTCGGAGGGTCTGAGGTGCGTTACATGGGGTTTCCGGGGGTTTAAGGGGGATTTTGGAGGCATTCCAAAGAGCTTCAGAGAATTTTCGGCGGATTTCACAAACGTTACGGAAGCGTTACATAGCGTTTTCAGGGGTTTCGGAAGGTCTGAGGTGCGTTACATGGGGTTTCCGGGGGTTTAAGGGGGATTTTGGAGGCATTCCAAAGAGCTTCAGAGCATTTTTCGGCGGATTTCAAAAACGTTACGAAGGCGTTACATGCCGTTTTCTGGGGTTTCGGAGGGTCTGAGGTGCGTTACATGGGGTTTCCGGGGGTATTAGGGGGATTTTGGAGGCATACCAAAGAGCTTCAGAGAATTTTCGGTGGATTTCACAAACGTTACGGAAGCGTTACATAGCGTTTTCAGGGGTTTCGGAAGGTCTGAGGTGCGTTACATGGGGTTTCTTGGGGTATTAGGGGGATTTTGGAGGCATTCCAAAGAGCTTCAGAGCATTTTTCGGCGGATTTCAGAAACGTTACGAAGGCGTTACATGCCCTTTTCTGGGGTATCGGAGGGTCTGAGGTGCGTTACATGGGGTTTCTGGGGGTATTAGGGGGATTTCGGAGCCATTCCAAAGAACTTCCGAGCATTTTTCGGCGGATTTCAGAAACGTTACGAAGGCGTTACATGCCGTTTTCTGGGGTTTCGGAGGGTCTGAGGTGCGTTAAATGGGGTTTCTGGGGATTTAAGGGGGATTTTGGAGGCATTCCAAAGAGCTTCAAAGCATTTTCGGTGGATTTCACTTTCATGAATAACATTACTTTATATCCTTCTATAGATCTATTGATATTAACACTCACGGGCTTGGGCGCAACCTCCTGTCAAATTTTCATTCGTGAAATAAGAGATCAGCTGATCCGAAACGTCTCGTAAAATGGCTCATTGGCTTCTACTTTCTATCATTCTAGGCATCTATTTCGAATTGCAATGCGGTAGTAAATAGCTGCATATAAGCTAATTGTCGTTTTACTGACCACTTTATCATGTCTTCCAAGTTGTCTACTGTCAATTATACCTTTTGTTCTATTCGACCTTTTGTCCATTCGACCTTTTGTCCATTCGACCTTATGTCCATTCGACCTTCTGTCCCATTCGGCCTTTTGTCCATTCGACCTTTTGTCCATTCGACCTTTTGTCCATTCGACCTTTTGTCATTCGACCTTTTGTCCTTCGACCTTATGTCTTTCGACCTTTTGTCATAGATTCTCTCTGGACTGGTGATGCTTCCTCCGGATTCCGTCTTGTTGCAGTGCCGCCGCTATGATGATTGTTCCTTGCTTCTCCCCCGAAGCTAGAGCAAGCTTGTCGGCCTCCGCATGGTGATTTTCTGAAAATAAACGAAAGTGTTCATATAATGGCATACAGTTAATCAGAAATAAAATACCTTCGAAACTGGCTGCAATGGCGTTTGCCGATTTTCAGCCGTAGCCAACTTGATTAGAAATCGTGTCTAAACCAAACTTTATTCTTATTTGTGAACTTCTATAATTTTTAGCTATAACGAAATCTGTTATAATTGTTATGTTTGCGCAAACATAAACGATATAGAGTCGAACATACTCATACAGTATAAAATGCTCGACATAGTGTTGACGTAGGACTACGTCTTTATTTATAGCCAACCACATAAAAGTAATCCTTCGGGAGTCTTATGAATTATAAGGTTGGCAACTACATAATCTTTAAGTTTGATTTTTTTTCGGTGTACACCAATCCTTAACTATCGATGCACTGAGCAACGATTTAGATATCTCCAGTTAGCCTAGTTGTTTAGGCTATACATACACAGATCGAAAAAAGAGTGTAAAATTCTATGACATATGATGCACATAATTGGAGCGTGGGATATCACAGAAGTTTACATGACATATCATGTAAAAGTCATAAAATATCATGTAAACTTCCATTATATGTCATGTAATTCAGCATGACTCTGAGTGTTTACATGACATATAACACAAATTTACATGATATATCATGTAAACCATCATAACGTTAAGTTTACATGACTAAAATGAAGTTTACATGACGTGTAAATCTCATTATTTTTAACTGTGTAGATCGCCAATCCAGGAACGGCGGGCTCGATTCCCGTTCCGATCGGGGAAATTTTTTCGACTCCCTGGACATAGCGTATCATTGTACTTTGTCACACAATGTACAAATTCATGCAATGGCAGGCAACACTAAGAGAACACTAAGTTGAAGAGAGGCCGGCCAAGTTCCAGTGTGAACGTAGAGCCATAAAGAAGAAGAAGAAGAAAAAGAGCAAAGATTTTCAGAAGTCATCGATGGTTCATTCAAAATTTCAGTAACAAATTTTGAAAACGACGTATAATCAATGCTACACCATTGATTATACGTCGTTTTCAAAACTTGTTACTGATTTGTCTTGTTTTTGTTCATTGAAAATGTTTTCCACACGAACGACCCCGGTATCGCGTGTCTCATTTTCCTCGAACTTTTCTCAATTCGAGCAAAACATCATTCACCAAACGCAATGCGCATGCTTCGACATCGGATATGTCCATTCGACTTTAGAAGACGTTCATCTCGATCCGAACCCGTCAGTCGGAACCGATCGGTCGGATTGAGCGGACGCACTCGAAACCAGGAACTAACCAAGTGAAGCAGAACCGGCATCTTCCACCCCGCGCGCGCATTTCCCCTTCCTGCAGTACATATTGTGCATTCGGTTCTTTTCTCGCGTACATCGCATTGCGAGTGTGTTTTTCTCGGGGCGACAGTCGCGTCTCTTTCGCTCCTGATGAGCCGACTTATACTTAGGATTTAAGTGAGTGTCGTCGCCGCGAGGGGAGCGTCACGCACGATTTCACGCCGCGCCGCGAGGGGCTTGTCCCGGTCCCGGTGCGGGGCGCACTTTATGAACGAGTGGGTGCACTAGATTTAAAATTATTACCTCTAATGTACTAACTTACTGGTCTTAATGTGCAGCTGGATGTGAGTAACGCAAGAAAAATCCATTCGCAAAGTACAGATGATGAAGAGTGTAAACCAGTGAAAATCATGTGCCAAACTGCCAACCAAGAAAGGAAAAAAGGAAGCTTCAATCAAATCTGCCTACATAGTGCCTATCATGAGTGTTTCCGTAAATCCGCCAAGGCTGTTGGCGCCGCTTGCACACCCATGTCTCCTTTCCGCCGAGCAGTGTACTAAACACATGACTCCATCATCGCCGGATTTTTATGAATAAGAAAAGCGAAGAAAATAAACATCAGAAGCTGTTTGGGAAGGAGCCAACGAACGGGACTTACGCGCCCGGACTGTGTGGCAGGGGGAGTTGCTCGTTAGACTGATTTGGAAAATAGAACTGAAGTTATATTACTTGTATTACTTGTGTACTTGTATTACTTATATTACTAAGTTATATTATACTTGTAGTTTATTTAGTGAAAGTGAATGTTAATACATATTGTCATTTAAATGCTAATATTATTGAATATGTGCTACATAAATACATTTTGGAAGACATTTCTCCACCAACAAACATGTTAAAAAAGCAGTAGGTAGGCAGTACGATGTTGCCCGGGACAGCTAGTTTAAAATAAATGATAAATATTGCGGATGCTCAGAAACATTTTCGGTAGCCGCAGAGTTCTACTGCAGCTGTCAAAGTTCTACCGTAGCCATGAAAATCATTCTAAATCTGAAGGCCAAATTAAAGTAAGATTTTATGGTGAAATGCTCTGAAAACTAACAACAAACAATGATCATCGGCGTTGTACCCAAGGCTATCCAAGGCATTGCTTGGGTAGGTTGATGATACTTCAGTGAAAATCAGTATTAGCGCATTTGCCCAAAAGTACACGCGGCAAATCCCTGAGCAAAGGAACAGCCGCGTTTTTTGCTCCCCTTTTACTCAATTCTTATGGGAGATAACATTGCGGCGTTTCCTCAAGTGCGGTTGTTCCTTTCCAAGAGGATTTGCCGCGTGGAATTTCGTGCAAATGCGCGTTTGGAACATTACAAAGGCCGCGCGGTGTATCATATTCAGCAAACCAGTCAATAGTCTGATAGCTGCGGTAGCTTTTCGTTCTACCGAAGGTTTTCTCTAAATTAGCAATAAATTATTTGAATAAACAAAACAGTTATGCCTAGAGTTATGTCATACATTAGAAGGAAAATCGTGGAAAATAATATAAATTTCATACGGATGCGAGTGATACACAAGATTCCAATATACGTTGATCAATTGTTTGTTACTTCGAAAGTGTGTTCTTGGGGCTCCCTTTATAGGGTTTGCCACGGCCCCGCTGAAACCTTAATCCAACACAATCTGGACTGAACGCTTGCAGATCCCTGTTACGTAGATCTCCCATAGAAACTCTAGAACAAATTTAAAAATTTAAGATCCATTTTTATTTAAAAATAAAATGGGCAGAATTTCACTTAAATTACTTATTGGATCCATTAACCTAAAATACAAAGAATTGCATGTATCTAGGGTAGCGAACCACTTGGGCAGTGGCCGGTATTTTGGGCACTCTTCGCTATAACGCAGTCAATTCCAAACCAATGTACTTGAAATTCTGTACACGGTTACATACTGTACGTATATCATCGCATTCCAAAAATTGTGTCAATTGGTTCAGAATTGGCTGAGTTATAGCAGAAAAGTGCCCAAAATAGGGCCCCTGCTGAGATGGTTCCACTTCCCTATTTCTGTTAGAAACATTTACTAACAAAGTTAGTAAAAAATCCGTTAAAAGATAACTTCATTTGAATACTTCTGGCACATCTCAGGGATTTTGTATGCTACATAATCCGAAAATATTTTCTTTGTGATACTTTTGGATAAAGTGTCACGCAAATAGTTGACTACTTGTTACCAAAAATAAAATTCCATGATTTTTCAGGCTCTTGGACACGGTTTCAGATATTCCATAAATAGGGTAGCTAATCAAAAGTTGAATCAAATTGCGGCTTTCCGAAGTAGCGCAAATTTTGAGTGATTTTTTCTCCCACATGGACATAATTTACTACGGTAAAATCGTATGTACATGAAAGCCACGGGTATAAGATTTCTGTTAAGTGATAAAAAATTGTAATTGCACCGAATTTCATTGAAAAATTCGATTATTTGTCAACAATGATTTTAATCTTAATTTGAACCATCGTAATCATAATTTGAACCAATTTTAAGGACGAACGTCTTGAAATCCCGCTTCAAAAGTGCACCAAAATTCCGCACAAATCTCAAGAAGCAATCTTCAAACAACAATGCATTTTATTATTCTGTTCTTGCTCACTTGTAATAAGCTTAAAATCAGAAGCTCATATGCGTTGGTTTTGTTTACGAAGAGATTTGTGCTCTCGAAATCGTGAGTAGGTGCCAAAATCGGTCATTGTGGCGGCCATTTTGGGATTCCAACAAGTCTGTCCTTAATCGTAATTTGAACTACTGGCGGCAGCATCTCGAGCATCTCCCACAACAGCCAATTTTGTGCTGAACAATTAAAAAAAAAACACATGGATCTGCTAATTCCCATAACTATTTTTCATTAGACAGTGGAATTTCAACTAAGAATGTTCTAAACTCTTCAGGAACTTGGAAACTAAATTTGGAATTTTTCATCCCCCAAGAGTAAACAAAACAACCACTAGCGCAGTCTGCAGACCAACACTGGAAGCTCGCCCCCGTTTACTAGTTCAAATTTAGATTACAAATGGTTCAACTTAAGATAACATTTTTCAAGTAAGAATTACTTAAATTTGATAATTTTATGACAAATAATGCGGAATATTATCCGGTTGGTCGATTCTACGATGAATAAGCTTTCATTTGACGTGTTCACATGTTGCGTGTGATACAATGCATGAGCTGTACAAGTGCACAAGTGTACAATGTGCTTTCTCTCGGGGGAAATGGGGGAAATCACAGTGATTTTTCAATTGCCTGTTTTCCATGACAAAAACGCTTTTTTTCAATGCCAATTCCAATATAAAGTCCATATTATCAGGTTATATTACGGAAAGCTGTTTAACATCTTTTTCGGGACAATATTGGGCTAAAAAGTACGTCGTTTTCATGAATTTCGAAATGGTTTAAATTAAGATTACAATTTGACTAGTTCAAAGTTTGATTTCTTACCCTACTTAGAAAACCTCTGGAATTTGAATTATATAAAAGAGCCAAGAGTTTGTAGAAATTGTGTCAACACTCCTGGAAATGTAAAGTGGTTTCTGGGCAAAATTTTGATGTAAAAAATAGAAATTTATTGGGAATTTCTAGACAAAATATGTCGGTTTGCTATGGGTGATTGCATAAGGAAATGGTAAAATGGAATAGTTGGAGATGAACATGGATATGGATGGGATATGGCAATGAGAGAATGTTATAAGAAGTTTATGGTAAGGTTATGGAATCTTTTTAATTATGTGAAAACTTTTGACTAACTTTATAATACTTATAAGTAATGTTTCATGAAAAGTTACCAAGGATGCTTCCAACATTTTAAAAAAATATTTAATAAAATATATCAGAAGTTCCACCAAGCAGTCGGTTTAAAAATCTATAACAAACTCTTTCAAAATTGCTTCTAAAAATTGTTTCGAAAAGATGTTGTCTAAAACAGAAGTTTAATTTCCTTTTTCTTGGAAATCTTAATTTCACGAAAATTTTCTATCAACTATCTATTATAAGAGATACAATAGTTAACACTTAAAGATCCTTCGACGAACTATAACAAATGTCTCCATTAAATAAAATCTTTCAGGATTTCTTCTAGAGTAAGTGAATAATCATTTTCATTACGAATTTCTCTTGACTTTTTGTCATTATCAGGAATCTTATACATATCAAAATCAGCTACAAATAATTACACTCCCTCTTACAAAACATACTTAGCAAATTTTTCAGAAATAGTTCTTTGGTAATTGTGGGTACTCAAAATGCTGCCCAAAAATCAGGTTTTGAAATTCTTGCAAAATATTTTCTAGACTTATCATAAACTATTTATTTATTATAGCAGACAAAAATCTTCTGTTAGTTTTTATCTATTTTATGAAAAAAAAATAACATTTTAATTCCAATTCAGTCTAGTCACTTCATCAAATGCAACATACTTTTCAAGAGATTTATATTGCTACGACTTTGAAGGTACTCGTCTCAAAGTCGCTCAACAATAAACAATTTACAACATTTTAGTACAAATCCGGATTTCAATGGTTTTTTCATGTAGTAAACATCCTGCAGAAACCTAGACAGACCAAACCAAACTCTGCTGGACTTAATCAAAAAGAGAATCAATCATATCGAAAATAATTAACATTAGATTCTCATGGTGGAATTGTTGAAGTAATTTTTAGAACAACGAGCTTATGAAAAATGAAAGTTCATGAAATGATCTTCAAAATAACTCAAATTAAAATAAACATTTTGGAAATTTTTAAACTGTTTCGCGGGAATGTTCTCAAAATGATTCACTTTCAGTATCCATAGTTTTTTGACTAGAAGCTGCAAAATGTCTTTCACTACAAATTTCTATAGTGAAGGGGCCCTTAAGGCCCCTGAGACCCCATGAAATGCCTCTTAGACTCCCGGAGCTTCACTGAGACCCACGGAGACTCCTTAAAAAAAAAAAAACTCATTAATGTACCAATGAGGACCACTGGAGCGCCCCTGAAGCGCTCCCTGAAGCACTCCTGAACCGCCCATGAGACCCCCTGAAGCCCTCTGAGGCTTCCCGAGATGTTCCTGAGATCCCCTTCTGAATTTTAGCGGCACGTTCTCCAACAAATGAGAGCCTCTGAGATCCCTCCAGGTCTCCAGTTAGCCTAGTGGTTAAAGCTATGGCTCGCCAATCCGGAGACGGCGGGCGGATTCGATTCCCGCTCCGGTCGGGAAAATTTTCTCGACTCTCTGGGCATAGTTTATCATTGTACTTGCCTCACAATTTTCAAATTCATGCAGTGGCAGGCAAAGAAAGCCCGTCGATTAATAACTGTGGAAGTTTTCAAAGAACACTAAGTTCCCAAGCAACACACATGGCTACAAACAGTGACGGCAGCGTATGTAAGGGTTGCACAGAAGTCACTGTGACTTACTGCGCAACCCTTACGTTGCCGTCACTGTTCTGTAACCATGTGTGTTGCTTGGGTTGGAGCGAGGCAGGCCTTGTCCCAGTGAAAACGTAGAGTCACAAAGAAGAAGAAGAAGAAGAAGAAAAGATCCCTTTTAACGCTCCTAAGATTTTCCGGTACTTCTAGAAACCACCTGGGATCCCTTTGAGTCTCCTGATAAGGGGGTACCCCTTGAAGCACTCTTGAAGCCCATTGGAACCCCTCCATAACACCCTGAATCGCTCCTGAGATCCTCTGAAGCTCCTCTGAGATCACTTGGAACCACATTAAAACCCCTGAAAGAAGGACATCAGGCATCCTGCGGAGATAAAAAAATCGTTTTTTTATTGAACAATCTGAAAGTATACTACACTGAAATCTCCTTTTGGGTAGGATCCACTTAGGTAAAATCTATTTAAATCCCTCCATTTGGGTAACGTCACCTAAATGGAATTTTATTGTGTTCAGAACAGTTGGAGTACTCAAGATTACAGATAAAGTTGGTTTACGGGAAAAAAGCAGAATTAAGAGTTAAGGGAAGTTTACTGAGTGTTTAAGGGTTAAAAGTTTAAGAGTATCAGAGAACTCGCTGGAGTTTAGGCCATCTGATCTTTAAGCACAATCAGT
This sequence comes from Aedes albopictus, assembly GCF_035046485.1. Classification (NCBI taxonomy): domain Eukaryota; kingdom Metazoa; phylum Arthropoda; class Insecta; order Diptera; family Culicidae; genus Aedes; species Aedes albopictus. The sequence goes on along the minus strand of NC_085137.1, from coordinate 104,516,569 downwards.
GATCTATTGGAACATTATGAATGAAACGGCGAACCCAGCATCCAGAAGGTGGCCAAAGCCTGAAGGATACGGTGGGCAGGACATGTTGCAAGAATGCCGGACAACAACCCTGCAAAGCTGGTGTTTGCAACTGATCCGGTTGGCACAAGAAGGCGTGGAGCGCAGAGAGCACGACCCGAGCAGAAGAAAATAACAAGAGAATAACATATCAAGGTATTTATCTTAAATACTACCATACTTTGATATGCCCTTCATTAGGTGGTAATAAGAGGCAAAATAACAAAAACGAATACCAAAATTTTGTATAAATAACACCTAGACAATAACAAGTCTTATTATTTCAATAATGAATGCATACCTAAAATTTCAAGTGCTGTATTTGTTATCCTAAAGTTATTGAATAGCAAACTAATAACATTTCTAGTTATTAAATGTTTCATTTGATCGATGACTTCATGATGCAATAGCAAATCCTGTTATTCGGTTATTTTCACTGCTAAACCAACAAATACTACATCAATACCAAACTCTGCTCAAATACCTCCAAATGATATTATGATGTTCTCATAACATTTTGTAGAATAACGCAGCAATAACAAGTTTAGGTATTAGAGCACATGTTGCTCTTCGCATGGTATTTGTAAGGTATGCCCTTCTGCTCGGGGATGGGCGGACCAGGTGGAGCGTGACTTGGCGAGCATCGGACGCGACCGAGGATGGAGAGCGACAGCCACGAACCGTGTATTATGGAGAAATATTGTTGATTCAGTTTTATCTTGAATTTGATGTAATACTAAATAAATGAATGAATGAATGAATGAAACGTATGATTACACAGCCTCATGTTGCTAGGTGTTGTCAAGTTCGTTGTCAGTTTGAGGATCTCCAAGAACTTCCATGCGTGGTCATCGGATCTACCAATGATTCTTTGAGGTTCTCCAAGAACCCCCTTGAGCACAGGTCAGCGAATCTACGAGGACTACTAGTTGTATTTAAGATTGAGACTTATACTCACACAGCCCCAGGCATCTGTTCTATCAAGTGGTGGGATCTATGATTGTTTAGCATATTCGAGAACTCCCTGGAGTAAAGGCCATCTGATCTACATCAATTGAAGCATTATGTATCAAATTTCTGCTTACACTGCCTCATGTAGCTATGTGCTATCAAGATCATTGTCAGTTTGAGGATCTTCAAGAACTTCCTTGAGTATAGATCATCGGTTCTACTAACGTATTTAACGAGATTTCCGCAATAGAAGAAAAGTTGTTTGGGCTTCTATATTCCCCTGAAACCGCTCTGAAGACCAGTACGATGCCTTGAAATGCTTTTAAACGCCTCTAGAACCCCCATGAAATCTTCATGAAATTTACCTGAAACCACTCTTAAACCACCTGAAACGCCTTGAAACGCTTTGAAACGCCTCCAAAACCTCCATGAAACCCCATGAACCTATGAGGCCCCCTTAACCTTTTGAAACGCTTTGAAATACCTTGAAATGTCTTGAAACGCTTTGAAACGCCATGAAACGCTTAGAAACGCCTCTGAAACCACTATGAAACCTGCGAGAAATTCATCTGCGAGCCTCCAAAGCCCCCTAAAACTCCAGTAAAATTACCTGAAACGCCCTGAAATCCCTATGAAACCTCCGTGAAATTTTCCTGAGATCTACTATTTATCTCAGGATTATCTAGAGGAATCCTGAGATGAACCAGTTATAAAATTTGAATGCCCACTAGTGCCACCTAGATGTGGAGTTTCGAACCATACGGCTCTCCATCAGTTAGTCTTTAACCTACCGTAAACTGGGGTGTAGTTGACCAGTGGGGTGAACCGGATCACTCAATTACCCGCGGATATCTACCCGGATAAAAACTAACCATAGGGTGTTTGGTGAAAACCATTCCTGCACCATACAGTGTACCAGCTACAATAAAGTGTATTGTGATGAAATGGCTCGCTTAAAGCTTTGTACATTGTAGCTACTATACATTTACATTCGATTTTTATGTAACAATATATTATACTGATTTTCTTACGTTTGAACCATTCACTTTTCCGAAACATTATTTTTGCATTTTTAATTATTTATTCAGTTTTAGATTTTTTCCGTGCTTTATTTTGTCGATGTTTGTTACTTTTTTATGCAAAGGAAAGGAAAAAGAAAAAAAGTCATGAAGTTGAAACATCAATTTAAAGTCAATAAAATGTTTAAATCAGTGGTTAACCAGATGTCCTAAGAACTGCAGATCCAAGAGATATGGCGGGCTAGGTATGTAGAGTGCGATGAGAGAAATACGAATGTAGGTCAACCCGGAAAGACGCAGGTCAGATTACCGTAAATCAGTGGATGAATTCAACACTATTCTTTCTGTATTTGCATTTAGGAAAGTTTTCTCCTCTTCTCTCATGTGAACTTGCCTTCGACCACAATAGAATCAAATGCGATTGACAAACTTTATCTTTTGACTATTTATTTTGACGTAGAGCCATCTTTAACATATGGACTGCACTGAACACTGAAATGACTTCTAATATAGATTCGTCTGCGGATTCGCTTTTTAACCTAACTTATGTTTGAATCGAACTTGACAGTTTTCTCAAGAGTTGTTATGTATTTCTAACTTAAGTCAAACTGGAGCCTCAATATTGCAATAACGGTTAAGCACGCTGTAATTGTACTTATGTACCTCGTCACCCACTTCATGCAACTACATTAGTGGTCTAATAACACTTAGCGCGCTCGGCATAGTTCCATCATGCCGCTCAAAGTGTTGCCACAAATAATGTTTAGTTTGCAAAACCCGGTTATCTGGCTGGTGGGGCATGGGAGCCTAAGCTTCAGCTGTTAATGCAATCAGAGACTACTCAGACTTAGACGTGGGCGATCCTATATATGAAGGGTTATCAAAAACGCTCTGGAGAATTCCCAAAGCGCATTCTAATAAATCTAGTAAGCCTAAGATGCCATTAAAAGGAGGAAAATGACTAGATAATATAACAATATATGGTTTATGTAATGTAAAACGATACAACATAACAAAAGAGAACCATTCCAAAACCATTTGATTAAATGTATAACCAGTAGTGAAATTACAATTAAAAACAATTTATTTACGGTACATTTTATTGTTTGAAACCATTCATGTACCATACAATGTACGGTATATTTAAACCCACGTATCAGTATTTTGAACATTTCAATAACAATAAAATGTATGGTTTTGCAAAAAAATATATATGGAGAAAAATATTTTTTTATATTGTTACGATACTTAACAACCCGTATAGTATATTGTAAAAATCTTATTTACAATTCACGGTATGGTGTCTTACATTACATTTTATTGTTTTTGTATTTTTATTTTTACAGTGGTGTCTATTGTAAAAATATGGTTCCAAATAGTACTGTTACAATACAACGTTCGGTTTTTCTACTGTATTTTTTATTCGGGTACTTTCAAGAAATCAACAATTCTATTTTAACCATTCGCAATCCAATGACGTAACATTAAAATGGAATGGTAACTTTCTTGAATGTCGATTTTCGTCGGTAATTGAGTGATCAGGTTCACCCCACTGATCAACTACACCCCAGTTTACGGTACCAAACAATATTACCATCTTTCTAAGTAAACAGGATTCTGGGTATAAAATGTGCATGCTCACTAGTCCACCCAAATGGAGTTGGACAACTTTTCCGAAGACACCTTCTCTCTAAGCAGGGATGGGATCATGAATTTGCAAAAAGTTACATTTACTTGCTACTATCTCAGTTCAGAAGCATGCTATCAAAAAAACAATGTATGAATGAATTTGACCTTGATGTTTTATCTGAGAATTTGTCGAATAACATTAGGTTCGCACACGCATTCAAAAGCCGTGGTTGAGCAGTGAAAGTCACTCTCCACGTGGTGAATGTAAATTACATTCACGTCGTGTAGAGTTGCGTTTGTTGCCTTCTGTCAACTATATCATTGATGCTACGCTAACATGTTATTCTACAAAGGTTCTACGAAGGTTAAACGCTATTATTTCAGAATTCTTTTTTCAAAAGGTGTCGTTACGATGATCACTAGTATTTCAAATCTCGAGGTACTAAACCGTTCACTTTTCATAAATAACTAATATACTTTCAGTTCATGCAATAAAAAGTTCGATTTGTTTTATCCCCGCAAGGTATGTAGAAACGCCTGCGATATTATTCGGATCGTCCCTATTTGGTTGCCTGAGCGGTTGCCGAAAGTAAATTTTATTAGTTTTTCTTCTTTCCTAATCTTTCAGGACGCGCGCTTGTTTGATCCTAAAACTGCACCGCTGTATACGACGAACGAGGTATTTTGATAGTTTTTTATTATTTACAAAGGCACGCGTGCTGATGGATTAATTGTAGGTGGTAATCCAAAAGGTCAGCATTCAGCTCGCTACCTTACTGGGATCATCTCGTACAGGTTTGCTTGGGTTCCTTACTAGTGCGCAGAAAAAGCCTAACTAGTGCGCAGAAAAAGCCGACTGCGAACTTTTGCCCCGCATTACTCTTTCTTTATAGTTCTACCCGAGCAGGAGAAAATAGCTGAAGAATAACTAACTCAGGTATGGAAAACCAAATACCTACAACCTGAATAATGTATTAAGTAGCCCTGCATAAGAGGTAAAATACCTAAAATAATAACTTGTGTGTATTCTGTGCATAACACGTGAATAATGACTTCAGGTATGGTAATATCTAAATAATAACAGGTTTTTCCATAATTGAATAATACCTCAAGCAGTCCTTAACACTAAACCAATAACTCGTCGAGGTATGTTATAAATACCTGGAAAATACCAAAATAAGTTATTTTCAATACCTGGGTAACCGACCAATACCTCGTCTTGGTATGATACCTGATGTTGGTATGCTGCAGTTATGTGTCAGTTATTTGTTCCTGCTCCTGGTACTAATACCAAAAGAACAGATGAAAATTTTGCTGCTCTTCAAATCTGCCATCAACCAGTCTATCACGCACGACCCCCTCAAGAGGATGACATGTTCATCCCATACACACACATTACCGTACGCTTGCCACTATTTGGCCTCCGTTTGTCGGCGGACAGCAGCCGATGCTCGCACTCTCTCAAGAACATCAGCGTGCGCAACATCTCCTATCCTACTTAAATAATTTTAAGTGGAAAACTGCGGGCGCGTCGTCGAGTCGAGTCAGTCACCGCCGCCAGTCAGTCAGTCGTCCGTTGGCGTTTGACAAACGGGGAAAATCAAACGACATCACGTCGCGTCGGTCGCGCCGGTCGTACACGGTTTTCACGGCAGGCACTCACTGACTGGGAGTGAATTTATTTTTGTCCCGATTTATTGTGGCGGCTGTGATAGTTTGGTGAAGTACAATAAAGATTGACCGTGGAGTGATGACTGTGATGGGTGGTAAGGTTGAAGATAAGTGACCGCGACTGGAAGAAAGGTGATATGCGAATGATCTGTCCCTATCGATGATCAGTTTTCTAAATGTGAGCAGTGAATTTAGATTTGAAGTATTCTAGCATACAGAAATGGCAAATGAAATGAAAACGACGACGATGAATCATACGTTACCAAAGAAAACAGAGCGAATGTGAAACTAATGCGAAGATGGTGACAAATTTTGCGGATACCAAAATGTGGCACATTCAAGAAGAATTATAGCGAAGTGAATTTCACGGTTGAGTAGCGCCCCGAGAGTTTGCTTGTCACATAAAGTAAAATTGTGTGATTTCTGGTGCTATCTGAAACGAAAGAAGAATATTTGTTTTCAAACAGCGTCATTTTGTGCTGTTTTACTTAACCCAAGGAAGAACGGTTCAGTTAATGTTGATATAAATTATCATCGGGTTCTGACTTCAAGCTTTGTGTGCAGTGTACATATGGCCAAAACAGCGTTCCAGGAATCGTGAATATCACATCATGAACTGAAATAAAGTTCTCAATAACCTTTCCGGAACCAAGGTACAGCAGAATCTTGACAATGTGATTTAGTTTATGGTGAAAATTTGGCAGCTTATGGTTCCAATGTCCAGATAGTGATCATATCCCGACTAGAAAAATATATCAAGTTTATAACACATTGTGTTATGATGTTTAGAAATCTTTCTATAACTCATTATGTTATAAACTAGATGCAGGATGATGTTAAAATAACTAAAATCGTAACAAAAAGTACACCGGTCTAATCAAAATAATAACCTATTTTGTTATAATTTGTTATAAATTCTAACACAATATGATATAAATTTTAGCTTCAAGAAACCTAGTTTCTATCATATTTTGATACAATTGTGTAAAATGATGTTCTGAATGTCAAGGAATCAAAACTAAATTATTTCACAATGAGTTATTGAACAACATTTATAACACAATATGATACAATTGAGTTATAATATTTTTAAACACCAAAGATGTTAAACATGATTATACCACAATGAGTTATACATATCATGGTTTGTAATAATTATGTTATATTTTTGTTAGAATCTTCTAGTCGGGATATCAGTAGAAAGCCACACATGACCAGCAGGACAATCGTTTATGAGAGTTTTTAACTGAGAGCTTCTTCTACCAGTGATCAGTTTGCAAGCGTATATCGTGTGGTAGGCACGAAGATACTCTGTATCGATAGAAGTCATGAGAATTTCCCTTACGAAGATACCCGCTAGACTTATTGGGAATCGAACCCGTCACCTTCATTATGTTCGTGCTGAATACACACACTTTAACAGCTGTTGCTATAGGGACCCTACGAAAGAAAATATATGCTGGTCACGATGTTTTAAGTTATTTTTTATCTGTATTAACGAGATTTTTAGCTCTAGGCTAGTTCATCTCGGGACCTACGCTTTAGTTCCCTTCAGAAGGAAGAACTCACATTTTGTGAGTGTGTCGGGTCGGGAGTGGAATTCAATCCCAAGTCTTCGGCGTGATAGTCACGTGCTTTAATCATCAGACCAGGTCCGCTCCACCTGTTTGTTTCAAGTTATTTCAAAGTAAAATAGATTTTTTTTTCCTTAAAAAATATCGCATTTTAAAGGCAAATAATAATTTAATTCTTTAAAATGATGTTTGCTACATTTGTTCGTCACAATGTGAAAAATAATCAATGTGAAATAAAATACAATAAATCAGAGAAAATTGGGTCGATGTATGGACTTCCAAATACATTTTGTATGGAATGCAAACTTTGGTGAATAATTTTAAGCCTCATTTCCTCGAAAGTGGGTTTTTGTCACGTACAGAGATGAACCAGCCTAGGGCTGAAAATCTCTATAATAAAGTAATAGTATTATTAATAATTTTGTCACTTACACCCCTTTACTTCTAACCCCATCAAATAACTCAGGCTTGTTTTAAAAATTCCTTCTGAAATTTGAGATTGTTAACTCGTAGGGATTCTTCTTTAGAATTTTATTTTAAGAATGGATATCGTAAATTTATTTGGAAATGCTTTCGCAATTTATTTGTTTTTTTTTTTTTAATGTTTTCCTAGAAGTTCTTTGCCTTAATTTCCTAGGGAACTTCTCAGAAAGTTTTTTAAATACCTTTTACAATTCCTTTTAAAAAACATTTCAGGTAGTTTTTTGTTTTTTTTTTTCGAACATTCTGTTGAGAGTTTCTTCTATAATTCTCTTGGATATTGGTTTGGCCTTACGCTTTTGAAATTTGATCGGAATTTCGTTGAGAAATCGGATTTGCTTCTAAAATTCCATCACAAACTCCTTCAGAAGTTTCGATAGGGATTTCCTGAGTTTAAAAACAAACTGTCTGATAAATTTTCAAATGAACCTACCAAATGACTACCAACAGCTCATTCGAAAGCAAATTTTCTCAAGAATTGGCTAGAAACATTTGTTAGAGAATTACTCATACTTGTTTGCGTGAAAATTCAAAAAATAGCAATACTTGCGTCCGATGTCGAAAAGCCTAGGTCTTATTCAAAAGATAATATGTCAAAGTTACTTTGAACATGATTTAGCTGAAACTTTTCCAAAAAGAGTTATATGTAAATCTAACCCAAAATTGCCAACTTTTCTAAAAAAGGATTATGAACTAACTGCAGTATCGCTGGAAATTGGGACGACCAAATTTTAAGATGAGAGCGGTAATATGACCAATTTTCAGATATGAAAACGCTACAAACCCACGCATGCGATACACCAAATCGCGGCATTTTCGATAGCATGAAGAACGGTAAGCAGGAAAATAGTCTCAGACCATATCTGAACCAATACTGTTCGGGAAACGGTTCCAGGTGTCCCGCCGGAAGTGGTCCAATATAAAAATGATCCAAACCCGTGCATACGATACATCAAATCAATACTTTTCTATAGCTTGATTAACGGTATGCAAGAAAATAAGCACAGACCACATTAGAAACTACTGGTAGTGTTCCGGAACCGGTTCCGGGTGTCCCACCGGAAGTCAAACAACGGGACAACGGGATAAACAGTTAGCAGGAAAATAGGCTTAAACCGCATTAGAGAGTTATGCATGTGTTGCGTCAATTCGAGGCTCTTTAGGTAGCCTAATGAACATTTAGCAAGAAACTAGTCTCAAACCATATTACGGACAATCGGTACTGTCCTAGAGTCTGTTCCGGGTGTCTCACCAGATGTGTCAAAATGTAAAATTGAACCATACCCACGCAAAAGGTAAGGACTGTATCGTTAATTATGAGTACACCTCAAAATTGCTGTATTTAAAAATGTTTTATTTATTTTGTAAATTAAATTCAATTACATTGTTTATTGACCATCAGAAAAGCCCATGACATGATTGTAGATTTAATTTTTCGTGGATCTTGCCACCTTTCGCACTTTCTTCTTGGCGTTCTTCAGAAGGTTTTGGACAACCGTTCCGACGATGGTTTTACTTACGTTGACCCAGTTTTTCTTGAATTTTGTGACGTTCTCTGCTCCTCTATCCTTTTTCCGTAGTTTCCCTTTCATCAAAGTTAACTATTTCTCAACGGGCCTTATTTGCGGGCAATTTAGAGGATTCATTGCCTTTTCCACAAATTGAACATTATTTTATTCATACCTGTCAAAGTTGTCACGCGCGTAGTGGCAAGATGCCAAATCCGGCCAAAGTAATGTAGGACCTTTGTGCTTTCAGATGAGTGGCAGAATAAGTTTCTGGAAACATTTCTTCCGGTATATTTCGACGTTCATACTTGGGACGGTGAAGAAAGGTGACGATTTCATACCACTTTGACAAATTGCTTGCCAAACTAACACATTTTCCCAATTATTTCGCAAAAAAACGATTTCTCCTAATTCGTAACATCCGCGCCATGCTTCACAGTGAAAAACTGCGCCCCTGGAAGTGCCTTGTAGTCCAATTTGACATACGTTTCATCATCCATGATTATGTACATGCAATTTTTGCTCTAAACATCGTCGTACAGTTTTCATGCTCGAGTTTTCACATAATCCGCCAGAATTTTAATGCGTTTTGGACATTTCTGTTTTGGGTAGGTCTTCAGGGAATTACGCTCCTTGGCGCGTTGAACCATACCAACAGCCGTTGCACACTTTTTTGCGTAATCTCTAATGGACACCTCCTATTTTCCTTCAACGATTTTGCAAATTTTGCTGTCCAAATTTGACTAGGATGCACCTGTTTTTTTGCCGCGTCCGAGTAAGTCTTTCAGTGTGTTATGCATACCGAATCGTTTGATAGCATTTGGGACAACAAAAACCCAAACACATTCAATTTTTGCTAATTTTCTTAGCGATGATCATTTTTCATTGCAGTGCCTGGTCACAATCGATTTTCGCTTCTTCCCCGTAAACCCTCGCATTGTTCCACTTGAGGAAAAACTTTAACTTTCAATGAAGGTTATCGTTTGTTTACAACGTTAGCAACACATAGACACATAGCAGTTGTCAAAATAAGGCATAGTCTTTTTAATACACAGCCTCAAAGGTGTACTCATAATTAACGATACGGTCCTTACAAACAGTAGCTTTTTGAACTATTTGTAAGAACATAATCTCAGGCCCTATTTGGGACAACCAGTAGTGTTCTGAAACCGGTTCCTGGTGTCCCACCATAAGCGGTCAAATGATAAACCTATACATGCGAAAAATCGTGGTTTTTAAACAACCTAATGAATAGCTAGCAATGGAATAGCCTCAGATCATCTTTGGGACAACCGGTAGTGCTCCGAAACCAGCTCCAGGTGTTCCGCCAGAAGTGGCCAAATCTTAACGTGATCTGTTGCACGGATAACAAGAGAATATACTCAGACCACATTTGAAACAACCGATAGTTTTCCGGATTCGGTTCCGGGTGTCCCACCTAAAGTGGCCAAATACAAAACTGAACCAAACCCATGCATGCGACGCATCAAATCGTGGCTTGTTTGATAACCTGAGGAACGGTTAGCAAGAAAATGGGATCTTACCACATTAGAGACTACCAAAAGTGATTCAAAATCAGCGTTGGGTGCTTCAGTACTACCAGTACCAGTACTACATAAAGTGAACTAAATCAATGCAAGCAATAAATATGTGGAAGAGAACAAAATCTTGACAAAAATAAAGCCACATACATACAGACGTCTCACTCTACTCTCTACCCATCGTTCTTGTTCTCAACGGATGATTCAAATATTAATAAGTTCCCAAATTGAGCCCTTATGGCGCAAGCATAGTTTTTCTCCTGTTTGACGTTAACTCTCTACCGTCATCTAGCCAGCGAATTGCGAAACGCAACCTGATTAGCATTTCGCGATAATATTTTCTTGACGATTAATATAATCGCAATTAATTCGAAGTAATTTGTCTGTTTGTGATGTCATGATCTCATCTGATTTTTTCGGCTTTTCTTGCAAGTGTTGGTCATTTAGTGGTTTTCAAATAAATTGTTTGGTATATTCAAGTCATGCTTTTTCCAACACACTAAGCCCAATAACTAGAATAATTTTCAAGATATGTTGCCATATGATGTTTCCCGCTTCCGCCACAAATCAAAACCAAGTTGAGCGCCCGATCTACTTCCCCGCAACCTGTCCCATTCCTGAGAAGCAGTGACACGCGAAAGACGAGTCGAAGATTGACGTTTTCCGAAATTGCCTGGGAAGTTTTCAGGTTTCCACAGCTCTCGAAACCACAACCATCAAATTGTGTCAGAAGAGAGCGGCAATCTGCGCTAGAGGGCCACCAAGAAGCATTTCCTCCCACATCAAACATTTGTTTACGTACGGTACGAATCGGGGACCCCGAACAACCGCGATCTCGGAAATACACATCAGTTCTTCAATCATCGGCGTCAAACGACCATTGCATCGCAACTGCATCGAAGATATTTGCACATGGAAATTGAATTCACTTGCACTTGTGGCCGGTTATTGGGTGCGCTAATGGCAGATGGAAAACTAGAACCTCATCATGGAGTGGAGTGCAACGATCTTCTCCTAAGGGGATCCATTAGGCGAGGGACGATGACGATGACGATGGCGACGAGTGTCTCGTTGTTGCGCGTTGTCGCTAAATATAGTCGACGCGCGCGTTGCAAACGGCAAAGGGAAAAGTGAATCAACCGTTCTCCCTCAAGATTTATCGCTTTTGACTGAGTGACGTCGAGGTGTCCCCTTGTTTTGGAGGAGGAAATATCGTTTGCTTGCATGCTTAGGCTTATAGAGAGTTTATGAAGAATGTTCTGGGGGATTAGAGGAAGAATGGTTTTCCGAAGAAGCTGATAAGTCGTTTATGGCACGCACGAATTAATATTTTCAAATAACAATTCATTGGAATGATGTTTGGTACAGCCCATTGCCCATTGAAAATTTAACTTACTAATGTTGTGTGCAACCAATGCATTGGTTGCACACAACTTTAGTAAGTTAAATTTTCGTTTAATCTTATTAAGTGGACAACGGACAATGCTCAAATTCTATGGATTTAAACCATTTCGTAGAGGTTCCCTTAGTTTCTAAGGTTTCATAGCATTTCAAATAAGATTTCGGGATATTTCTTAAGGATTCCAGAGGGATGTACTCTGAAAGAAAATAAATGAAAAGCCATTGAAGTCATTTTCATTTTCAAGTGGGGTTCAAGTGTCACCCATTTTTGTAAAATGCATCATAAGACATTTCTCTAAACAACCACAGTTTTGAAAACTTGAACAATAATTTGAAGTTTTTCTATTACGATAAATTTGCAATAGATATGTATCGAACGTTCTGTGCGAAAAATAGATCTAGTTTTGCAGTGCATGGTAAAATCAGAGCTGATAACTCAAAATTTCAAAGTCCCAGCACCCCTATGTTGGTACGCTCCAAGGAAATCACTTCATTATTGTGCCTAATTAAGTATTATTCCGGGATAACCCCTACATGCATTTGTATTTAACGAAATTTTTCGGTAATTATCACAAAATTACATTTTAACTGGAATTGCTTGTATGAATTTTGCGAGAATTTTCCTTAAAATGTCTTAAAAATTCTCCTGGATTACCTACAGCAACACTGCCAGAAATTCTTTTGATGAAAATTTGAGGATTTATCAAAAAAAAAAAAAAAAAAAATCTGATATGTTTTCAGAGTTTTTTTTTAGTAAATATTCCTCTAAAGATTCCTCATAGTACCCCTTCACAATTCATTCCTGTCTGCAAGGATTCCTCCAGAGATTCTTTCAGGAATTCCCCTATGAATTTTCCTGAGAACTTTCTCAGGAGTTTCTTAAGAAACTTATCAAAAGATTAATCTTGAAACTGATACACGGGTTTCCTCAGGCATTTCTTACAGAATTCCTTCTGTTTTTTCTTAAGGGAATCGCGATTAAGTTCTTCCAACATTTCTAAAGGAATTCTTCCATAAATATTGTTGGAATATTTGCAAGAGTTTTTCTTTGAGATTTCTTCAAAAAATCATCTAGATTTTTTCCCTGCTGAAATTCTTCTAGAAATTACTCTACGTTTTTTTTTCAGGAATGTCTCGAAAGGTTTTTTTTTTGCAAACACGCAACATGCAATTTGTTCATTCTTTCAAGATTCTTTCAGAAATTCCTCCCACGTTTTCTTTTAAAAATTCAGAAATTTTTCCAGAAACTTTTTCAGAAATTGTTTTTTTTTTCGTTTCTCCAGAGGATTTCTTCATTACTGTATTTATACTTTATTAATTCAGCATTTTTTTCGTAGATGTATTTGTACCTTTGTAGAAATTTCTTCAGGTAATAGTTTAGGGCAGTGCTGCTATTGGTCGTGACCACCCAATGACGATAAACAAGTAGGCCTTTTCATCGTCACAAAATGAAACGAGCACTCGCGCACTTGGTCATGTCATTTCGTAACAATCAAGCATCATGACGAAAACTTCCATATTGTTTTAAATTAAAATTTTCACCTGTTCCAAGCAAATTTAGGCCAGTCGTTGTATTAGATACATAGAAAGGACATATATTCATGATTTAAAGGATTCAAACACAAGCAAAATCTATCGATGTGCTAGTAATTGCCATGTTCACAACCACGTCATGCTCCGTCATGCCCGAAAAATGAGCGAATATTGTTAGACTCTCTGGCCATCGTCTCCTGATTCGGCGACATTGAGAGGCACTCCTGTAAAAATCACGCGACGACTCGTGTTGACACTGACGCTTTCCAAGCCTGGTTTAGGGATTTTTTCCCATTAGAAATTGCATAAAAAAATTCTGAAAATTGCTTCAGAAAATCCTCCACGGATTTTCTAAGGAATTTCTTCGAAATTTCCACCAATCCCTTCGTCTGCGATTTCTGCTAAGAGTTTTTAAAATCTTTCTTCAGAAATTCCTCTACGGATTCTTCGAGGAATCTCTCCAGAAGTCTCTCAATTTTTTTGCTTGGAATTAATTGAAGAGTTCGTCCATAAGTTTGTCATGAGGTGTTTCTTCGAATATTCTGCTAGGTATTATCCTAGGCATTCATCTAGTAATTGCTCCAGAGATAACTTTTGAAATGGCTCCTGGAATTTTTGTCCAAGGATTCTAAAAAAATATCTTCTAAGAGTTTTCAAAAGAGTATCCAGAAGTGTTTCAGGGGATTTCAAGTGACACTCCTCCAGGGATTTCTTAAAAAGTCATGAATGATTTCTTTAGTATTTTTTTGCGCAATTTCTGGAATAACTTGTAAAAACCCCCTGGTGAAGTATCTCAACAATTTCTGGAGGAATCTCTAAACACATTCCATGAGTAAAAAAGAAAATCGCGTACTGTTCCTTTGACGACATTCCATGAGATTTTTCTGATGGAACGACAAAATCAATTATAAAACATCTTTGTTCTGTATAAATGATTGAAGCAATATCTCAAGGAACTCCTGGAAAACCCTTGGGAAGAATTTCCGAAGAATGTTTGAAAAACTTCATGGGATATCTTTTGAAGAATTCTCGAATACTTTTCAAATAGACGTATCTCCATAGGAATCCCATACATTATACGTCCTTTTGAAAAAGTATTCGAGAAATCCTTTGTTAAAATTCCTGACGTAATGTTTCGTCCAGCGGTTGACTAGGCCCCACGTTTTGTATTATTCCTCCGGGGACAGGGCGACGAAGGAACGAACTACCTTTAGACTAATCACGTTTTGTTGCGTACCATAGATAAGCACTAATTCTGAAGAAGTGTCTGGTGATGGAAATATCTCCTCGAAGGAATTTCGGAATGAATCCCAGTAGGAATTTTCGAAACAAACCCTGGAAGAATTTCTGAACAAATTGTCAGTTGAATTCCTGTAGAAATATTAGGATGTTCTTTTGAAAGAATCTTTGGAGGAATATCCGAATAAATCCCAGAAGATATTCCTGGAGAAGTTTTTCGGAAAACTCTTGGAGGTACTGAAAAAAATGAGAAATTCATAAATTAATTCCTAAAGGAATCCTTTAATTTAATTTTTGTTAGATTTTCTAAAAGTATTCATTGATAGATCCGTGGAAGAATTTAAAAGTAGTAATGCAAGAATCTCTGGAGAATTCCTGTAGGATTTTCTGCAAGAAATGTCTGTACACGAACATGTGGGATTTTTTATGGTATCCCTGAACAGTTTCTGAACACATCTCTGGTGCACTTCCCAAAGAAATATATGAACGGATTACTGAAGGAATATCTGGAAAACTTTCTGAAGCAACCACTGGAAGAGTTTATTAAACAATCTTACATTTCCATTGAATTCCCAGTAGAATCTCGCGAAGCAATTTCGTATGAGTTATTTAACGAATCCCAAGTATAATTTCCAAAGCAATCCCTGATGGATTTTTAGAAGGAACCCATAGAAATCTACCCAATATAATTGTTGGAGCAATTAATAAGGGAATATCAGAAAAAATCTCTTTAGAAATTTCTTGTAAAATCCTTGAAAGAATTTCTGAAAAAAAAAATCGCTGAATATGTTACTGTAAGAAACCTTTGGTAGATTCAAGACCGAAAACATGGATTAATTTCTGAAGGAATCCATGGATTAATTTCGGAAGAAATCAATGAAAGATTTTTTTTTTTTGGACTTGGAATCATTGGACAAACTTATGGAGGAATCTTCAGGGAAATTTCTTAAAGAGTCCTTGGAAGGATTTCTCTAGGGATTTGAGACTTACTGAGGCTTACCGATTGCTCAATAGGCTCAGCGGCTGGACCAAGACTCCCGGATCAACTAGCTCAGTAGCATGAGACCCCTCGAACTGTGTCTTAGGGTCGGCATGCTACTGGGTAATTCGGAGTGGTACGCGGATCAAGGTGTGTGGAAACTATGGAATTACTTTGGCTATTGAAGAGTGTGTGTGTGTTTGGAGAAAAAGGCAAATTTATTAGAAAAAAAAACTACTGTGTTGGCTATGGCAATTAGTGGTTCTTCAGGGTTGTCGGGTACGTACCGGTGATGTGCTGGCGAGCGCTCGCTGATGGCTGCTGACTGCAATGGCGGCTGACGGTGTCGGTCATTATTGTTCTCTGCCGACTGGAATGGTGGATCTGGCGGTCTGGATTGGCAAGTGGGATGGCGTGTCCACTGCTATGGGGCCACTTTCGTGACCTGGGCTCGGCTACGGCGTCTTCCTTCTTTGGCACGATCGACGGGCCACGGACGAGACCGTATTGGCCACGTCGAGAAGGGTCCTCTTCTGCGTTTAGGACTTACAGTCCGATGAACTCTCACAAGGCCGGTTGTGGTGACCAGAGAGTCAGGTCTTTTACGTTTAGGCGTAGACCGGTAAACCGATCTAGACCGAATCGTGTGGATAGTGAGGTGGTGCTTCAGTGACGGTACCAAAAGGTAGGTCAAAAGGGTCCTGAAGTGTAATGCAATCAGAAATTAGGCACTTCATCACCAAGGCCGATAATTATGGCAATACCTGAATGAACGCAGGCTGTAGTTCGAACTCCACGGTTCACAGAAATACTGCACTGTTCAATGCCACTTTTTAAAAGAAAACTCACTTTCGTCTGTCTCACACGAACGCCGGATTAGAATTGATCATGGCGATCAGCTCAAGCCTTAAAATGCCCTCCAGTCCATCTTTCCTTCTGCTCCTCAATCCTTTCTTCCTCTTTCATATCCTTGGTAGCAACCTACCACCCATTATGTTCTCCATTTGCCTACATTTGCTACCACTGTTAAGATTTCGTCCGCCACCCATTTTGACTACAGTTGATTCAAAATACAATTAACATTTAGATCACAACACTCTACCAAGCTAATACAAATTACAATTTCTCTTTTTAACTAACAAAACCTACTATTAAAACCAAACACTAATCAAACAAACACAACAGTTTCCTTAACAAAATGCACAAAATTTTAAAATAAATCTAGGGATCTTGTAGCTAAACGGTTACAGATTTCTGAAAGATTTTCTGTGGAGTCTGTGGAAGATTATCTACTGAAATCCAAGGAGAAATTGCTAGAGAAACATTTGACTTTCTCAAAGAATCGCTAAAACCATTTCTGAAGGAATCCGTGGATGATTTTCTCGTATGGATTCCCGAAAAAAAATCTATGGAAGATTTTTCAAGGAAACCCATGTAAGCTTTTCTATGGTATTTTTTGAAGAAATTCGTGAAAGATCCTCTGACGAGAATTCCGAATGAAAGTCTGAGGGGATCCGTAGAAGATGTTCTAAAGAACTCTCAAAAAATATCTGTGGAAGGAAAACTTTCTGAAAGGAATTTCTGGAGGATTTTCCAAAGGAATCCATGGAGCAATATCGGAAGGAATCCAGTCCAGGGAAAGTTTCATATAAGAGTTTCCAAACTAATTTCTGGGGTTATTCTTAGGGAAAACTTTGGAGAAAATTCTAAAGGAAACTAAAAATTTTGAAAGAAATCTCCGAAGGCTTATATTTACGAGGGCGCTTATTTTGGGAGCTTTTTTTTTTGACCTCAAGAGCTGGTTACTCAGTGAGTAATTTGGAGTAACCACATCATACAGACAAATCAAGAAAAAAAAGATCAAGCCTTCCTAGTCTTCTTTACGAGTTTTGGGCAGTTTAAACATTATATTAAGCGAAACAGGTTAGATTTTCTATTCATATAAACCAAAGAAATTATGCAATTCTGAAACTGTTATTCAGTATTTCATTGTCCCACATTTGGTGAGGTGCTGAAAACGCAATCGAACCTTGTTGCAAGCGGAGCAATATTGTAAAGCGTGACCCTCATCCAAGAAGCAACAACAATGATTTAATTTTTCCAAGTCATTCAAACGTGACTGCATGAAGAAGCGCACGCATCACTCGCAACAGTTTAGAAGCCTGTGACGTGGTTTGAGCTGGGATCGGCCATTTCAGTCGACATTCATGCAATACACTGACTCTATGTTCTTACTTGCGTCTCACTTCTGCGGTTTCATTTCTTTATGAACTATCACAGTTTTACTCAAAAAAGCAATGCTTCGTCTATCATTACCCATTATTAGAAACCCAATTGAACAAGTTCAATACTTGGGTTAAAGTGCTCACTCTGCTCAGTCATCTAATCATCTCCTGAGGGTATCTGATGTGATTACCGGTATGGACCCGGTAAAAGAATGCAAAATTTGTCAATGGACAAAGAAATATCTTAGTTGTAGCTGCGAATGTGCTCATTTAATACTTGTGTTTCTGAGAACAGATTCTGTCCCAGTTGAGTTGTTTCGTTTAGAATGAAGAAGAATGGCTTAGGATACATACATAGATGTGTAACGAGAGTTACAACACATTGAGTAATCTTTACATCTCGGTTAGAGTGTCCATCCCGGGGCATCCCGGGACAAGAATTCCCGGGATTTGAGTGATTTCGGGATTCCCCGAATCCCGGGATATCATTTCAGAAATCCCGACAATCCCGGGAATCCCGGGATGAAGACAATTTGTAGATAAAACTGCCAAATATCAAGGCAAAAACTTTATCTGGCCATTTTCACTTTCGAAATATGAGCGGTTTTCTCACACAACACCATCGGGCTTTGGACACTAGGTCATATTTAAAAAAAAAATCAATCATTAATGGTAAAGTTGATATCATGTTATGCATTTCATTCATCTTTTTCTATTTATTGGTTTATTCAGTAGCAGCAAGAACAAACTGGACATAGCCCACATGCCATATTACATTGTAATTTTGGAAATCTGAGACCAAACTTTTACTATATTATGTAAATAATTTGAATTTTTCAGACGAGAATTAATGAATCTCAATAACAAGTACAAAAGTTTTAAAATTATGGAAAACCGCAATTGCAAAAAGAGTCCAACCTTTTGTATTGAAATATTCGGAAACTAAGAGTTCAAAAGGTACTCTAAAGTTATATTGAAGTGAGATTTTTACGATACATATCAACAATGCAAACATCTTCCGTTGCGATATAATACAGATTATGATAATTATTTCTCTTAAACTATTAGATATCGGTAGAAAATTACTTTCAATAAATTAACTACTAAATAGTTGAAAACAGACTGTTCTTGGCGAACATAACGTTGATACTTTTATATGTATTTCGTTATTGACATTTGTACATCAAGTAGTAGTGCAGTACATTGTATAGACATTTTATAACACTTCTTGTGATGGATACAGAAATAACCATAACTTAAAAAATAAATATTTCAACTGCACAAAAGCTAAACAAATCAATTTTCTGGGTTTTATTGAGATTTAAAAAAATCCCGGGATCCCGGAATTTCCCGGGTTTGGCTATGTATTTTGTCCCGAATCCCGGGACACGAAAATTGGCCGGGAAATGGACACTCTAATCTCGGTTGAAACTACAATAACTCTTCAGCAATTAGTGATGAAAACATCGGCTAGGCTTCCCGTTTGGCCAGTGATTATAATCTACGTCCTGAGCAGAGAATATGAAAATTCTAGTTAAACAAAAAAAACCTAATCACGTTGTTTGTTTGTTAGGATTATCTGGGAGGTTTTCCGATGTAAGCAGATGGCACTCACCTAGTTGCGGAGGCGGTATGCATCCAACATCACGCTGCAGTATCCAAAGCGACAAGAAGAACACGAATGTTTTGACCAGATCGCGACAGAGGGGGGATTAGAACATTAGAACCGTGTGTGGGTTGATCGGTAAACACAGTGCTCCCCGTGCTGACAAATTACGGGAATTTATGTTGGCATTAATCGATTTATTCCCGTCCCTCGTAGTGAAACCATCTCGCGTCGGGTGCTGCTGTGCTGAAGAAGGAAAACGATGACGAAGGTGGCTAAATTTCAACAGAAAGAACAAGATAAGCGACTGGCGCAATTCGACGGAAAAGTGCGGAATAAAAGTGAGATTTTTATTGTTTTGAGTGGAGGAAGATAATCGAGAGGCTGCTGAAGTGAATTTGAAATACAGGCCGCCCGCCACCAAAGATCGCAACCAAAGATGGATAAAATTAATCGACAACGAATAGGAGAGATCATCGTGATGCTCGGGATATTTCTCACGGTCATCGATGCCGTTAAGGGTAAGTGTGAATGTTTTTTTTTATGACGTATGTGGGTGGGAATGTTCACTAGTGCTTTGTAGAATTTTATTTTAACAGCTCTGTATGGTTATTGCAGTCATCTTTAGAAGTTTAGTATGACGTTTTAAATTACAATAATACAAAACTATATCTGTGGATAAGAGGGTATCCAGTATATATTTTTGTACACTATCGTAACTTGCCCTGTCGAGAATTTCTATGGTGGGTCGCGAAAAAGGACGTCTACTGACCAAAGGGGGTCGCGCATCCAGTTTGGGCACCTATGAACTGTGCAGATCACCCGGAACCCTTACGCAGTTGTGTACACCGTCCATTAATGTCGCTTTGATCAGTCTAGTGAGTTTTCCAGAGAATCAGTTCTCGTTCATGATTTTCCATATCTCTATCATACGCCACCATGAAGTCACTGAACAGGTGGTGCGTTGGGACCTGGTATTCGAAGCTTTCTTGGGTGATTTGCCGTACGGTAAAGATCTAGTCCATTGTCCAGCGAGGCAGCTTGTCATTTCCCACAAAAAAGACGACGGAACATATGATGGAAACCCAGGCGCAGTAGACACGGTACAAACCGATCGACCGGACAATAACACCCGTCCCGGGATTCGTGTGATAGGGCGAAGAAATATACAACGTCGGATGCGTTTTTCAACAAACATCTATTCTCGTCGACGAGGTAGTACGGACTAATTAAAACAATAACAAACATACATAGTTATAATTATCTGCAATTTATGCTTCGTCTCTCACACACTCAGACACTCGTAGTCATCTGTCATCCATCAGAGGTTCCCAACTCCTAGTGCTTCTGTTCATCTTAAGAGTGGCTGCCACTACTCTCGTCTCATCTAATCCAACACTCCTCCTTAGTGCAGTCCACTCGACCTTACCAATCGTGTTGTCAAAAGTCGTCCACTCCTCCTGGTTCAAAGCGTTATACGTCCTCACTGCTTCAAGTAATACAAGCCGTCGATCTTTTCGCCTACAGCAACTACGATACCACCATCCAATATGCGACAATCCTTCGGTCCAAACTGAACGTAATAGCCTTCATCGGTCATCCGGCTCACAGATAACACATTTGTGGATAACTCAGGGACGTACAGCAGTTCTTTCACTTTGATGTCGACAATTTCACCTTCAAGTCCACGACCGATGATTCGCCCAGTTCCACTTCCTTTAGCCTTTACTGTTCTTCCATCTGCTACGGATACCTTTTCAGCACACGGATTCCACCATCCTAAGCTCACTGTCGACCTGGTCATATGCTTTGAGCAGCCTGTATCCACGATCCATTTTTCCTCACCCGATGCACATCCACCGGTAATTGCCGTAAAACACACTCCACGATTACTTTTGTCATAAACTGGTTCCTGATGTTGCACTGCCTTCGAATTTTCTTGTCGCTTCATCGCTTCAGTTTCCTTTTCCTTCAGCATAACAGGGCAATACCACTGAATATGACATTTCTGCCCACAGTAGTAACACACACGGACCTTTCTCTGCTCTTCTATTAGCATCGTAGACTTCATTACTTGCTCTGGAACCTTCTCCTGAATCATCCGCGCTTCACGCCTTCTTCTCCATTCATGCATAAGCTTCCCCTTCACGTATTCCAACTTCAGGTCATCCTCTGGGCGCCCTTCAAGGGCGGTGACAAGCGGGTTATACGTTTCCGGCAGACTCGACAACAGAATTGCT
Organism: Aedes albopictus; assembly: GCF_035046485.1. Lineage (NCBI taxonomy): Eukaryota > Metazoa > Arthropoda > Insecta > Diptera > Culicidae > Aedes > Aedes albopictus. The sequence goes on along the minus strand of NC_085137.1, from coordinate 104,494,916 downwards.
ACCACTAGATGTTCTTTCAAACCTTCACCCATCCTGGCCAAACGATGAACTAGCTCCGAAGCCTCCACCAGATGGTCGGACATGTTTCCTTCTTCATTCAACCGCATCGAACAAAGCCGTCGTAGAACGTGGATCTTGTTTGACAAAGACCCTCGCTCGTGATAGCCCTTCAGTTTCTCCCACATCTCATTGGCAGTAGCGGCGTCCATGATGTGGGTCAACTGGCTGTCTTCCAGAGCAAGTCCAATCATTGCTCGAGCCTTCTCATCCTTTCTCGTCCATGCTGAAGTAATCTCCGCAGTTGCCGGTTTTGGATCTTTCACCGTTGACCACAAATCCTCTCGCATTAACATCAGCTCCATCCTGAACCGCCAGGTTGCCCAGCTGGAATCACTTAATCTGTCAAACGCTATCTTCGCCTCAGTCATTTTTCAAACTTTTCAATGCTCACAAACAGTCTCAAACAAAACACCTTTTTGGACCACTGTGTCTTTCTAATGTCCCGGTTTGTCTAACAAAAGTCTCACGTGAGCCTAACGTTTCTTGCTGGGTGTGTTTTCAACACTTCTAGTCCGAACAATGTCTATTATACACAGCCGTACTACCCGCAGCGCAATGGCTGCTGCTGCTCCTCCTCGAACAAAACTCCTTCACAACTGTTCGTAATTAACACGTCAACTGCGCTTCAGCCCACCGGGGGAATTATATCACATCGATTCAATTCATTAGATCGTTCATAGAACGAACAACAGTATCTTCGATCAGACACTTTCACTTCACAATTTCTTCGCGCAATCTGAGCCCATTACCTGATGGAAACCCAGGCGCAGTAGACACGGTACAAACCGATCGACCGGACAATAACACCCGTCCCGGGATTCGTGTGATAGGGCGAAGAAATATACAAGGTCGGATGCGTTTTTCAACAAACATCTATTCTCGTCGACGAGGTAGTACGGACTAATGAAAACAATAACAAACATACATGTAGTTATAATTATCTGCAATTTATGCTTCGTCTCTCACACACTCAGACACTCGTAGTCATCTGTCATCCATCAGAGGTTCCCAACTCCTAGTGCTTCTGTTCATCTTAAGAGTGGCTGCCACTACTCTCGTCTCATCTACTCCAACAAGATAATCCCGAAGTGTTCACATACTCCAAGTTGTCGCCTTTTCTGCAGATGGCGCAAAAGACCCATTCAGCCCGTGTAGCTGCCGGCTTAGAATAGCACTACGGACCACCTGTTCCGGTGGTAAAAGTCCACCAAACAGGTAACACCAATCCAAGGTGTCAGGCGACCCGTGCTGAGGGATGATTGGTTGAGGGGGTTTAAAAGATGCTCGATCATTAACGGAGCCCGTAGCGTGGGTAGATCGCCTTTTTGGGTTGCGTTGCGGTGATAGATCTACCAAACCGAAATCTAGTGTCGTCCTATTTTTCAATTTTGGAATATGTGTTCTGGTTATTCAAGGAAATATAGTATTTAGTCCTTACTACTGGTGTTTTCCAGGAGACTTCCAGATTTTAAATAAAACTGAGTTTACCAACTTTACTTTGCATATAGTTAAAAACCTCACTATCTGAGGCTGAACTCAATGCAAAAGAAATCAAATTGGGTTAGGGATCCATGTATGTACTAACTCTTCGAAGACTGGAAAGTACGAGTACGTAAGGAACATACTAGAATCCTTATTACTGAACACATGTTTCGTTATTGGAATGACATTGCTGCTAATGTTAAAACCCGGGTCCTAAACTTCCTACTGGGGAGAATTTAGCAGTAAAACAAGGGTGATGCTAGGTTTCCGATGCATGGCCAATATCAGTACTCTTGTTTTGTTTTCTAAGAAAACAACTGTACCAAAAACTGTATCAAAATCGATACTTTATTGCCCCTCAATGGTAATTGAGTAATGCGACATGCACTACACTAAAGATACGTGTAATATCACAATAGATCTAAAAACTAATCGCAGTGACAAACCCGAACAGGAATAAAAAAAAAGACCCATCCCCTCCACCACTCCTTCGGTAGTTGTTCGGTGCGGAAACCACGCAAGACCACGGTGGGGAAGAATGGGGGGGGGGTTCTAAAATTCAGGAAAAAAGACCACGTGGTTTATGGACAGCCCCTAAGATATTTTTTCATGAATCCCTCCAGGGATTTCTACATGGGTTCTTCGAGAGATTCTTTTGACATTTGTTAAGGGATACCTGCCGATGTTCTTCCAGGAATTCCTCCAGGTATTCTTTCAAGATTTTCTACAGATATAACACCAGGTATTCTTTCAAGAACGCTAGCGCCGGGATAGAGCGAGCAAAAACACGAGGAGCCAAAGCCGTAGCCCGTCAGCGCTATTCGGCTCTCGAGAATGAAGTGAAAAGCTCATGTAGACGGGACACTCCCTCGCCGACAAAGGCGAGAAAGCCGCAACCATCGGAGATATCCATCTCCTCTACGATGTTTCACGTCGCCTTAGTGGGACTATGATTAATGCTACAATGTCCGTGAAAGACACGTCTGGACAGCTACTGACCAACCCGGCTGACCAGTTAAAACGCTGGTACGAGCACTTTGGAAACCTTTTTCAAGTGTCACCCACGCCATCAACACCTCAGAATGATCCGCCAAGGGTTCGACACATTACCCGTGTGAACACCGAAGCTCCATCAGTGCAGGAGATAGAAACAGCCATCCGTAGCATGAAATCGAACAGGGCCCCAGGGATCGATCGTATATTTGCTGAGATGCTTAAAGCTCACCCTGTAGTATCCGCACAATAACTGCATCAATTATCTATAGCATATGGAAAACCGCGACATGTCCGGCCGACTGGATGCAAGGCGTCTTAGTGAAGGAACCTAAAGAGGATGACCTGACTGTATATGCGATAACTGGCGGGGCATCATGTTACACTGTATCGTTCTCAAAGTCCTCTGCAAAGTGATACTTAACCGGATACAGAAGCTGGTTGACGCAAGGAGGATTCTGCGCCGGACCTGTGTGGACCATATTGTCACGCTCCTTATTACGCTGGAGCAAATCAATGAATTCCAAGAGTCTCTCTAGCTGGTGTTCATTGATTACGAGAAAGTTATCGACCGTCTCAATCACGGAAACATGTGGGAAGCCCTCAGGTGCAAGGGTCTCCCTGAGAAATGAGGCATCGGCCTCATTGAAGCACAGTTCAGGGCATTTTCGTGCAGAGTACTGCACAACGGTGTTTTGTCCGATCCCATCCGGGTCGTTGCTGGAGTGAGGCAAGGATGTATGATGTATACTATCACCGCTACTAAATAAAAAAGATAAAACGTCGCCAAAATCACTTAGGCCAATAAGTCTTACGTCTATTTTTTTGAAATTGATGGAGAAACTTATAGATGAGTATATTAAATCAGTAATACTTCAAGATAAACCATTAAATAGAGCGCAATTTGCCTATCAAACTGGAAAATCAACAATATCGGCTCTTCACTCGTTAGTAACTAAAATAGAAAAAACATTTGACAGTAAGGAATTATTATTGGCAACCTTTCTAGATGTCGAAGGCGCGTTTGACAACGCTAGCTTTGCATAGATGAAAAGAGCCATGAGGAAACGTAATTTTTCAAGAAGTTTAACCGATTGGATAGAGCAAATGCTGTCAAAGAGGGAAATATCAGCATATTTAGGAGATTCAGTTGTGAAGGTAACAGCTATAAAAGACTGTCCTCAAGGGGGAGTAATATCTCCCCTCCTCTGGTCCCTGATTGTTGATGATCTTCTAACAAAACTACAGCATCAAGGTTTTGAAGTTGTTGGATTTGCGGATGACATTGTTGTCATTGTCCGTGGGAAATTTGATAATACAGTAAGGACCCGATTTTGTCAGCCCCTGGTAGCATTTTGGGCTGACAAAATCGGGTACCTGACAAAATCGGGACATTTTTTAAAATCATTTTTTATTCATGAAAAATTGTTCTGAGCACGTCAGAGACGGAGATAGGTGTGGAGGGTCTGCTTTGGGTTCGTTCAAATATTACGTAACGAAAATGGGGGTGGGGGGGTTTTCAGCGCTTTGTTACGCTTCATACAAAATTTTAAAATTTCTCTTTCAAAAATAGTTACGCGGTGGAGGGATAGCGGATAGGGTCTAAAATTGCCAAATTTTGCGTATCGTAGTATTTGAACGAACCTTTTGTGGTAAAAAAATCGAAAGTGTGTTAAGGGCACAGGAAAAAATGGTATTTGGCAAAGTTAACATTTAGTGCTTTTTTACAGCAGAACTATTGAATCTTTTATTTATTTTTCTTATTGTCATAACATCCCTACTGGAACACAGCCTTCTCCTAGCTTTGTGGTCCACAGAAGACAGTTGACACTGGTTAGCGCAGTTTAAATCATAACATCTAACTTTAGCTGTCAACGAATGCAAATGAACCAACATCTGATTGACAAGTATAGACACTCATACTGTTCTAATTGGCTACGTTTCCGCTGCCTTTTCACTTTAATTTCCAGAGCCTTATCTCTAAAGAATCTCTAGAGAAATCTTTGAAGAAATGTTCGGGGAATTTTTTTAGAAAAACTACCCGAGGATATACGGAACGTAACCCTCAAGACATTCCCGAAGGGGTCCCGTAAGTAGTTTCTGCAAAAACCTTTACAGGAGCTCCGGATAAATCTCTTAAGTAATTTCTGAAAGAATCCTTACTGCAATCTAAGTAGAAACCTGTAGAGGTATTTCTTTAGCATTTTCTGAAAAATTATTGAAAGAATCCCTATTGCTATCTTTGAAGAAATCTCCTTGATAAATCCATGGAGGAATTCCTGGAAAAAAATACTGGGGAAATATCTGGAGCAGTTTAAGGAGAAACCATAGCACAAATTAATTGTTAAATTCTTGCATGAATTCCAGAAGAGTTTCCAACAAAATTTTCTGAAGGGATTTCAGAAGCAATACCAAGGCATTTTCGTAAAGAAATACCAAGAGGTAACCCTGGAAAAATCTGAAGCGGGACCCCGGGAAATCCATAGAGGATGCTCAATTGGGAAATCTAACAGAGGAATCATAGTGATATCTCTAGACAGAGCCGGATTTAAGGGAGGGCCAGGGGGGCCAGGGCCCCGGGCCCCCACATTTCAGGGGCCCCCACAAAATCTCACTTCACGAATAAAAATGTGAACAAGTGAAACAAGAAAGAAAAAGTAGTGCAAAAAATTTATCTTTAATGTGTTTTTTATCATAAGAACTTCAAATTACTGTCAATTGGCAAGGCATATAATATATTATGGCATGTAATTTTTTATGTTGAAAATACTACTGCTTCATATTCAATTACTTATGAAATTAAAAAAAAAATCTCCAAAACTTTTTTTTAATCAGGAAGTCTTGTGAAATTGCTAAAAAGTAAATCCTGTAGAAAATCGCTGCATGAATTCTGAAAAAAAAAATCAATAACTCTGTAGAATTGAGAATCAAAAAGATAGTGCTGAATAGATCTGTAAAATTTGAGAAGAATTTTTTTCAATTTTCCACGGTGCTCTTAAAAAGTATGCTAAAAAGGCCTCAATTTTTCCAAGAAAGTTAAAGGAATTTTCTAAAGAGTTCTTGGAAGAATTGCAATAATTTCTTTTAAAATTTAGTGCACTTTTTGGAATTCCAGGGTTTAATTTTACAAAGCAACTTACGGGCCAATTTATGACGTAGTTAGGGGGCAAGGCCCCATGGAAATCAATGTCATTTGAATAAAATCGATGCAGGTCATCAAAATCAGACACATTTACGTGAAAACTAGAACATTTAGCTTAGAAATCTTACTATTTAAATAAAATTTCAGAACTGCTGAAACAGTTTTAAAGTTTGATTTATTTCGGCCCGATTTTTCTTAGAGAAGATAGGTAATGATTGAGTTCTTGACAAATTTTTTTTCTGGATGAAGGGTGTAAATTAGTTTGAGAAAATTCTAAAACTTTCGCATTTTTTTGTGAAATTCATATGCGATCTCCGTCAAAAATTTTCTAGAAATTTGACGGGAAATGGTAAAAAAAATAAATCATAAATTTAATCGGAAACTTATCAAAGATGTCCGAAAAAAAACTTCAATAGTTTGTATTAGAGTTTACATTGCTACATGAAGTTTTGCCAGAAGAATGTTGTCAAAAATTCTTCTGGGAGGTCGGCAGGAATTCCATTAGCTCCGGAGCTTATGCTCCGAACTTCAACGAAGAAGTCATGATAGTCTAGCAGCCAATTCTTCGAAAACTGCTCCAAGGATTTCGCTACAAATTATATTTGGTGCTTGTGCTACAATTTATAATCGAAATTTTCGAAGACTTCCGCTTTAAAGTTAACTGGAGACCTCGTCAAATATTCTGACTAAATTTGTTTAATGATGATGATGCCACGAACACACTCGCGAAAAGCGCGTTTTACTTTTCATAATTTCGAGAACGATATGTACTAAAAATTCAAAACTCTCCTAGATTTAAATTCTTCTTTAACGAGATCAGCACTTTTTTTTAAGAACTTTTAATATTTTTTTCTAGATTAGTGAGCAAAAATAAATTCTCTAAAACAAGGGGCCCCCACAACACTGTGGCCCCGGGCCCCCACATTTGTAAATCCGGCCCTGTCTCTAGAGGAATTCTTGTATGAGTAATTACTGAAGGCATTAATAGAGGAACATTTTACGAAATTCTTAGAAGGAATTCCCTGAAGGAATCCTAAGAGGAATTCTTAAAAAAAATCCCTAGGAAAATCGCTAGATATATTCATCAGAAGGTTGGCTCCAGGGGCACGTTCTCTTCCATTTGGGAAATTTGTGCCTTCCGTAGATTTATCCATGGACTAAAGCACGCAGTTATGCATATAGGAATGTTTGCAGAAGTATCTACAGAATTCTCTTAATACATCACTAGAGGAGTTCCTGTAGAAATTACTGAATAAAGTCCTACAGGAATACCAGCAAGAATTTCTGAAGGAATCTAAGGAGTTCGTCAACGTGGGGTATCATAAGAAGAATGCATTAACAATTCTTAGTGAAATGTCTGAAAAGGCTCTTATAGAAATTTCCAGAAAATTTCTTGGAGGAACAGATATGTACACTACCCGTCATAAGTACGGACTCACAAAAAGTATTGCAACAATATTGCATCACCCTGACTCACCTCGATATCTTAAAAACCAGAACATCTACACAAATGCCGGCTTCAGGAAAGTTGTTGCTTTTGGTTTTCTGAATAACTTTCCTGAAGACAGCATCCTTGTAAGTCCTCAGGTTTTGGAAATATCGAGGTGAGTCAGGGTGATGCAATATTGTTGCAATACTTTTTGTGAGTCCGTACTTATGACGGGTTGTGTATATAGAAATGCCAGCAGAATGCCTTGAAAGAATCGCTAGGAAAATCCCTGGATAAATCCACTGAGCAACGTCATAAGGAATTATTGGAGAAATCCTTGGAGAAACGCCTGGATACATCGCTGTAGGAGTTCATGTAGAAAATTTTTGAAAAAGAAAGCTATCAAAATATTAGCAAAACTTTTGGAGGAATCCTAGCAGGAGTTCCAGAATAAGTCTCAAGGAATGTTTCTGGAGAAATCACAGAAGGAATGCCTGAGAAAATCTTAAAGAGACAAACTTTAATGAATCGTTATAAAAGTCCCGGAAGAATTCCTTCAAAAATTTCTGACGGAATTCTTGGAGAAATACCAGCAAAAAATCTTACAAGAAACCACGCAAAAGTTCTTGAAGAAATCGCAGCAAGAATTTTTGAGGATATCCCATCTCGAATTCCTTAAGGGTTTCTAATGAGTACAATTCTCACAGCAATTGACAGTTGCATAAATCATGTTGCTTACTAAAGTGAATTCTGATCTATGCAACTATCCCCTCCTTACTAAAAATTCCTTGAGAATCGCGCGCGTTTCGCTTTCGGTAAGTCGATTTTTTTTCTTTTCCTGCCTTCGGATTTGTATATAGTGTGATAGCGAGAGGTCCGGCGTTCTTCAGTGTGCGATGGCTCAGCAGCTCGAGAGCCAGAATCGCGCGCGTTTCGATTTCGGTGCTTCGATTTTTTTTTCCGCCTTCGGATTCATAGTTTGACAGCGGGACGAGAGATCTAGTGATTTTCAGTGGCTCAGCAGCTCGAGAGCCAGTGGCACACACAGAAAACCAGTTGAATAGGATTATCCGGTGAGTTCGTTCTTTTTTATTTTCTTTTATGTGCATTCTGTTTTCATTATTGTATAACTTCAATATTTTAGCGCAGGTGATAACTTGCATCTAGTTAGTTTAATGAGTGTATGTTTACTTTTGAAACAGTTTTCATAGAATTTATATAGTTCGTCACTCGTAGGTTTTTTTGTTGTTTTGGATGAGTAAACATATAGCATTCACCCGACGAGGGTGATCGATTGTTTGCTTCCCGTGTGAAGCGATCAAGAGTTAGTCAGTTTTTTATGTTGTGTTACGTCTTTTGTAGCAACACTGAACGATCACCTGACGTGGGTGATCAGTTGTTTGCTTCTCATATGAAGTGAACAATAGTGCGTCAGCTTTCATGTTCGGTCGTGTCATTTGCAGTTAAATATTTGGCGGCTAGCTTCCGCGGTTCGATTATAATGAATAGTGTTGCGCATTGCGCGGTTATAAGTGCGACGATGAAGTGCGGAATCTCAAATAAAAGTGCGATTTTGCGTCAGATAGCAATGCAATAAATTATAAGTGACCACCTGACGTGGGTGATCGATTGTTTGCTTTCCGAGTGAAGCGAATAATAGCGTGTTAGATTGCATATTTCGTCGCGTCGTTTGCAGTAAATAATAAGCGACCACCTGATGCGGGTGGTCGATTGTTTGCTTTCCGCGTAAAGCAAACAATAGTGCGGCAACCAGCATGGCACGAGGGTCATATTACTTATCAAAGTGAATCCAGACCCAACGTTACCTTTCCTACTAACAAACATTCCTTCCTGCAGCCTTTGGTGGAGTCGCAGCGGTAAACGCGGCCCTTCACTTAACAAAGGTTGTTACTAATATTCCTTCCCTCTTCCAACCTGACTGCAAGGACGTGGCCGGCGCCGTTATTGTACCGTTAAAGAGAGTTTCTGAAGCGTGCACAGTGAGAATGTTGACCACTCCTAGTCAATTATTCAGTTGATTCATTGTGCAACTAACTGTCATTGGTTCGGGACAATCACGGAATAGCAACCATAGATGTGTGCAGTCAGTCTAAGCTAAGCTAAGCTAAGCTAAGTACAATTCTCACAGCAATTTTTTAAGCTATCCAAACAGGAAACACATGTAAAAAAGGGCGGAACAACCATTGCATGTCTCAACTTCTTCCACCCCGTCTAGGCGTGTTTAAATTTATTTATACAATTTTATCCCGTTATTAGATAGAAGGGAGTCTGCTCTATCTGTTACTGGTCAGAGATTACATGAAAAATGGGCCATGTGCTCAGAAGGAAGAGAGAAGCAAAAATTCGAAACGATTGTTGCGCCCTTTTTAAATGTTAGCCTACCTGAATGAATCCAAACAAGTAAACCTAGAGGAATCTCAGAGATGTCGGAAAGAAGTAAATAGATTGACTTTTAATCACAACAACAGGCAGCGTTTATTGTTTGTTCTGTTCCAGAGGAAATTAAAACGAAAGTCTTTAAGCCCATATAGCCGATGTGGTAAGCGCACGTGCAATCAACAAAACCATGCTGAGGGTGACGAGTTTGATTCCCGGTTAGCTCAGAATCCATTTCATAATCGACATTTCCTTAACTACCTTGTGTATAAAATATCTTCATGACTACCACACGATATATTTACATATGCAAAATAAACATTGGCTGTGGGGGATCTCAGTTGAAAATTGTAAAAGTTCTCATAAAATACTCAACTGAGGAGCAGGCTGTGTCCCAGTTGGAACGTTACGCTAAGAAGAGAGAGAACTGGAATCTTTTAGCAATTTAAAACAATATTGGTTTAAAACATTGGCGAGGGTTGGGTGCTAAAATTGTCACAATGTGTTAGTTTGCAAAAAAACAATTTGGCCGCTTTCAAAAGTTACACGAGTTTTGTTCATTGCGTAATTTTTCTATGACGCCTAAAGACATCAACTGCATTAATAATGATTATAAAATGGAAATTCTGAATGAAATACAAATTTATTTTTTACTTCAAAACAGGCTGACAAAATCGGGTCAAAAAGCTGACAAAATCGGGGGTAGACAAAATCGGGGGCTGACAAAATCGGGTCCCCACTGTACTGTTTTCAATCGAATGCAAGAAGCATTGAGATTTACTTTAGTTTGGTGCAAAAATGAAGGGTTGAAGCCAATCCAAAAAATGGCTCCGGTCCTATGAATTGCGTGGATGACCCTTGTTTTGCCAACTGATCAGCCTTTTCATTTCCTTCTATTGCGCGATGCCCAGGAACCCAATACAGATTAACTTTATTGCGACAGGACAATTGCTGCAGTAGCTTCAAGCATTCCAGGACTAGTTCCGAGGTATACACTTTGGACTTCAAAGCATTCAATGCTGCTTTGCTATCCGAACATATACAAATATTAGCATTTCTATAGCGCCTTTTGAGACATATGTCGGCACATTCCAAAGTAGCATAGACTTCAGCCTGGAAGACAGTAGGCCACCTTCCCAGTGGCAATGAAACATTGACACCAGGGCCAAAAATACCAGCCCCAACCAAATCGTCTTGTTTTGAGCCGTCAGTGTAAAAAACAGTTTAACCAGATCGGAAAAAGTATTGCTGGAAATTCTTCGCAAAATCATAAGCAGCCATACAGTTTCGTTTGGAATTTTATCTGAACTTCACGGAACTTTAAAGTGAATTTTATCATGGGAAGCTGAACTGTTGATACCTTGAGCAGGGATTCTTATATGAATTCCTCCAGCTCAAGTGATTTTTACAAGTCTCTTGAAAATTTCCACCAAAAATTTCATCAAAATTTACTTACCTTACCGATCAGGCTAAGGCCGGGGTGGCCTCTGCTATACATAGTAGCCGGTGCATGGCTGTTTGTCTCCAGTTCCGCAGCCGCTGCGCTCCACGTCTTCTTGTACCAGTCGGATGACTCTCGAGAACCATTTTAGTCGGGTTGCTATCCGACATCCTGATGACGTGACCCGCCTATCGTGGCCTCCCGATTTTCGCGGTATGGACGATGGTTGGTTCTCTCAGCAGCTGATGCAGCTCGTGGTTCATTCGCCTTCTCCAAGTCCCGTCTTCCATCTGCACTCCGCAACACCTTCCGTCCGAAAACTCCAAGGGTGCGTTGGTACACGTAGGGTCCACGTTCCGTGCCCAAAGAGGTCGACTAATCAGCGTTTTGTAGATAGTTAACTTCGTGTTACGGCGAACTTTATTCGTTCGTAGAGTTCTGAGGAGTCCAAAGTAAGCACGGTTTCCTGCCACAATGCGCCTCTGAATTTCTCTGCTGGTGTCGTTGTCGGCGGTGACCAGTGAGCCCAAGTACACGAATTCTCCAACCGCCTCGATTTCATCACCGTCGATATAAATTCGGGGTGGCGGGCGCGGAGATTCCTCCCTGGAGCCCTTTGCCATCATGTACTTTGTCTTCGACACATTAATGACTCATCCGATTCGCCTGGCTTCACTCTTTAGTCGGATGTACGTCTCCGCCATCGTCTCAAATTTACGAGCTATAATATCAATACCATCAGCGAAACCAAGCAGCTGAACGGACTTCGTGAAAATCATTCCACTCATGTTTATCCCCGCTCTCCTAATTACACCCTCTAAAGCAATGTTGAACAGCAAGCACGAAAGACCATCACCTTGCCGTAACCCTCTGCGAGATTCGAAGGGACTCGAGAGTGTCCCTGATACTTGAACTACGCACATCACTCGATCCATCGTCGCCTTGGTCAATCGTATCAGTTTATCCGGGAATTCGTATTCGTGCATAATCTGCCATAGCGATCGATTGTATCATCAGGTATCAGGTATCAGAAGGCCGGCTCCAGAGGCACGTTATCCTCCATTTGGGACATTTGTGCCATCGCCAAAATAACAGGAAAAAGGATTTGGATGGGGATAGGGACAGGTAGGGAAATAGAAAAAATACCCTGGAAGAGGGTACTAACGCACAAGCGTACCACAATGGGTTCAAACAGCGCCCTGAAAAGGGCACTGTAATAACGCATAAAGCGAAAGAGAGCCTATAGCTCTTTACCACAGCGGGTTAAGAACAACAGAATATCCTGAAGATTCAGGTTTCTGAAGTCAGTTTCACTTAATAAGTGTTTACCGAATACTCGGAAACGCAGTTGCGCGAAAACTGGACAGTTACATATCAAATGATACGAAGTTCCATAATCGGATTCACAGCTATCACAGGCAAATGAATCAGCTTGTTGAATATTCGCCATGTGATAGCTGAGTCGGCAGTGGCCAGTCAATGCTTTGACCAGCATGCTGCAATTCTGCTTAGACAGATTAGTTAGATACATCGCCACCCGTAGAGATGGCTCAGCACTATACAATTTGGTTTGACGACATGACTCCAAACTATTCCAATATTGTCTGTATTGAGTGACAGCCCAGGTGTGAATCTGAAGCTTAATCCAACACTTCGATATCGGAATAGCTGGCTCAGGGCCAATGAAGTCATGTGATGCTCCAGAGCGAGCTAACTCATCAGCCAATTCATTTCCAGCGATGGAAGAATGACCAGGTACCCATAGAAGGTGAACAGCGTTTGCTGAATTCAGCTCCTCGATTTGAGTTCGACAAGCGATAACTATCTTCGACCTGGAGTTGACCGAAGCAAGTGCTTTAATAGCAGCCTGGCTATCTGAACAGAAGTATATTACTTTGCCCATTACGTGCTGCTGAAGTGCTGATTGCACTCCGCACATAAGAGCAAAGATTTCGGCCTGAAAAACGGTACAGTGTCTACCAAGTGAATAAGACTGATACAGCCTTAGCTCACGAGAATAAACACCAGCACCTGCTCGACCTTCGAGAAGGGAGCCATCAGTGTAACATACGATGCCGTCTGAAATACTTCTTTCCAGATAACCAGATGTCCACTCTTCCCGGGAAGGGAATTTCGTGGAAAATGTCCTATATGGAAAATTACAAGCAATTGTGAGATCACTTGGAGCAAGGACAATTTTGTCCCAATTCACCAAAAGTGGAAACAACGAGGTGTGTGTTGATGTGCGGTTCACAGGAGTTTCCTCTAGTAGACCGAGTACCCGTAATCGGTAAGTGCAAGAAAGCGCTTCTTGTTTGAGATGAATGTGTAGTGGGGCAACGTCAAAGAGAACTTCTAGCGCTGCCGTAGGATTTGAAGAGAACGCTCCAGACATCGCCATTAAGCACATCCTTTGGAGATGGCCTAATTTTGATTGGACCGTTCTCACTTCACCCTTTTGCCACCACACAAGACATCCATAAGCCAATATTGGCCGAACCACAGTTGTGTAAATCCATTTGATATACTTGGGTTTTAGACCCCAAGTTGTACCAAAAGTACGCCGGCATTGCCCGAAGGCCATACAAGCTTTCTTGATTCTGAACTCAATGTGAGGTGTCCAGGAAAGCTTGGAATCAAGAATGACTCCAAGTACCTGTTCAGTCACATCGATTTCAGAATCAAAGAGACGCAAAGGTCGAACGCCATTACGGTTTCGCCTTTCCGTGAAAAGAACAATAGATGTTTTACTCGGATTAACCGAAAGGCCATATTGGCGACACCAACCCTCAACTACCTGAAGGGCGTTTTGCATCAGGTCGAAAAGGGCGCTGATGCACATACCAACTAACAATGTTAGATAGTCGTCGGCAAAACCATAAGTAGGAAAACCGCTATTATTGAGTTGCCTCAATAGCGTATCTGCTACGAGATTCCATAAAAGCGGTGATGAGACTCCCCCTTGGGGGCATCCACAAACACTCAATTTCCTAATCCCTGCTAGACGCAATGTCGAGAAGAGATATCGGTTTTTGAGCATTTGATGAATCCAATTGGAAATCATTGGAGATATACCATGACTCCGTGCGGCTTTCAATATGGCATCGAAAGGCACGTTGTCAAAGGCACCCTCGATATCTAAGAAAACACCCAAACAAGATTGCTTTTGAGCGAATGCTTTCTCGATATCGTAAACAACCTTGTGTAAAAGAGTCACAGTGGACTTACCAGATTGGTAGGCATGTTGGTTCACATGAAGAGGCACGTTGGCCAGATGAACATCACGGATATGATGATCCACAATGCGTTCTAAGCATTTCAGAAGAAAAGAGGTCAAACTGATAGGTCTGAAACTCTTTGCTTCTTCATACGACGCACGACCCACTTTCGGAATAAACTTTACAGTAATATCCCTCCAGGATTTGGGAATATACCCTGTAGCAAAACTGCAAACAAGTAGTTTTTTCAAAACATGTTTGAAATAATCAAATCCCTTCTGAAGCAAAATAGGATAAATCCCATCTGCCCCAGGAGATTTGAAAGGAGCAAAGCTATTAAGAGCCCACTCAATCGATTCTATAGTTACAATACTCCGAGCCGAAGCTAAAGAATCATAACTACAAGAAAAGACATCAGGATCATCCGAAGATGTAATATCCACACATCCAGGGAAGTGTGTGCTGAATAAGCATTCCAGAACTTCCTCATCAGAGGAAGTCAGATCGCCATTTGGCAAACGAAGTTCGTTCACCCGGAAATCCTTAGATTTCGCAAGGATTTTGTTTAACCGACTGACTTCACTCAAGCTGGAAACATTTGTACAAAGGTTTTTCCAGCCGGATCGTTCAGCAGACCGGAGAGCTTTCCTGTAGGCCTTGCGAGCCGACCTGAAAGCCTCCGAACCAGCCGAACGTCGTCTGTTCCATACTTGAACTACGCACATCATTCGATCCATCGTCGCCTTGGTCAATCGTATCAGTTTATCTGGGAATTCGTATTCGTGCATAATCTGCCATAGCGATCGATTGTATCATACGCCGATTTGAAATCGATGGACAAGTGATGTGTGGGCACGTTGTATTCGCGGCTTTTCTGCAACACCTGGCGGATGGCAAACATCTGGTCCGTAGTAGCGCGTTCACCCATGAATCTAGCCTGATATTGCCCCACGAACTCTCTTGCAATCGGCGATAGACGGCGGCATAAAATTTGAGAGAGCATCTTGTAGGCATCGCTCAGTAGTATGATCGCGCGATAGTTCCCGCAATCCAACTTGTCGCCCTTTTTTGTAGATAAGACACACGATACCTTCCATCCATTCCTCCGGTAATACTTCTTCCTCCCAAATCAGTGTAGTGCTCTCACCAGTGCTTCTCCACCGTATTTTAGAAGCTCGCTTGGTAGTTGATCTGCTCCAGCGGCTTTGTTGTTTTTCAATCGGCCAACCTCTTCCTCAATCCCTTGGAGGTCAGGGGCCGGAAGTCTTTCGTCCTGTGCACATACTCCTAAATCTGTTACCACGCCACCTTCGGTACTTGCATCCTCGCATTGAGGTGCTCATCGTAATGCTGCCGCCACCTCTCGACCACCTCACGCTCGCTCGTGAGAATATTCCCGTGATTATCTCGGCACATGTCGGCTTGTGGCACGAAGCCTCTGCGCGAGCGGTTCAGCTTCAACGGTTTAGAACTTTCGTGTGTTAGCGCGGTACAGCCCTTCCATCGCTTCGCGATCTCGTTCTTCCTGCTGGCGCTTGTTCATCAGGAAGACTGAGTTCTGCCTGTTCCGCGCCTGTCTGTAACGTGCCTCATTCGCTCTCGTGTTGCAGCATTCTCGCCAATGCTGCATTCTTCTCGTTTTTCAACTGTTCACATTCGCCGTCGTACCAGTCGTTTCTGTGATTCGGAGTCGCGAAGCCTAGTGCTGTAGCCGAGGTACTACCTATGGCGGATCGGATGTCCCTCCAGCCATCTTCAAGTGTAGCTGCGCCAAGCTGCTCTTCCGTTGGTAAGGGCACTGCTAACTGCTGCGCGTAGTCTTGAGCCACTTCTACGTTATGCAACTGCTCGATGTTGAGCCGCGGCGTTCGACTTCGACGCGTGGTGATAAGTGTCGAAAGTATTGAGCGCCTGCATACAGCGACTAAGTAGTGATCCGTATCTATATTCGCACTGCGGTATGTGCGGACATTGGTTATATCCGAGAAGAATTTACCGTCGATTAGAACGTGGTCGATTTGGTTTTCTGTTTCCCCAGGTGGCTCTGTGGATATCTTTGCGGGGGAAGAATGTGCTTCGGACTACCATACCACGGGAGGCTGCAAAGTTTACGCATCGCTGGCCGTTATCATTCGATGCGGCATGCAGGCTATTTCGTCCGATTACCGGTCTGTACATTTCCTCCCTTCCTACCTGCACGTTCATGTCGCCGACAACGATTTTCACGTCACGCGGTGAGCAACCATCGTATGTTTGCTCTAACTGCGCGTAGAACGCTTCTTTCTCGTCATCAAGTCTCCCTTCGTGTGGGCAATGGACGTTGATGATGCTGTAGTTGAAGAAACGGCCCTTAACTATCAACATGCACATCCTTGCGTTGATCGGCTGCCACCCGATCACACGTTGTCGCATCTTGCCCAACACTATAAATCCTGTTCCCAGTTCATTGGTGTTGCCACAGCTTTGGTAGAAGGTAGCCGCTCGATGCCCGCTTTTCCACACTTTCTGTCCAGTCCAACAAAGTTCCTGCTACGCCACGATGTCGCAGTTGCGGGGATGTAGTTCGTCGTAAATTATCCTGTCACATCTTGCGAAACCTAGTGACTTGCAATTCCATGTTCCAAGTTTCCCATCGTAGTCCTTATTTCATCGCGTGAGTCTTTGCCGATTGTATCGAGTCGTATTTTCTTCTATGTTATTCGCAATGGGGATTTTTACGGGTGGCTTATTAGGCCTACGCCAACACTCTCGTCTCGCCGGAGGGCCATCGTGCCAGTTCTGTTTAACGTCCCAACCAACACTGGGACGACCACGCTGATGGGGCTACCACCTTGGATCTAGCTGGGCGCGGTGCAGCGTTTCTTACTCAGCCGCTGGATGCCAGAACAGACGCTATTTGAGCCGCACCTCTTTGGCGACCAGACGCTCGAGTCGTACCTCCTCAATCTAGCTGAAGTCAGAAGGACAACAGTGCCCAGGCTGCACTACCAGCTAAGCACACAACTATTAGCTGGCGGTCTTTGTCATCGTTTGACCCGTGGAAGCATGAGGTAGGAACTTGTGAGGACCAGAGCTATGTAAGACGCTCTCCTTATCGACTCACCGTTTTGCAGCCCAAAAAACTACCTCTAATAATTTCTTCGGGGATTTCTCCTGGAATTCTTTGCGAATTACCTTCATGCGTTTTGTAGATTCGTTCCCAACTTAAGAAGAACCTCTGTCCAGGGATTCCTCCAAGAAGCTGCTGGAAATTCCTCTGGAAATCTATCGCGTCGATATAGTTCTATACGCAATTGATTGAATATTCCAAACCGTCTATGTGTTGAGTAGCTTGTGTAATAACGACGCACTTTTCGACCGGTCATTCAGCATCACAATAAACAATCTATACAGAAAGCATACAGAGGGAAGTGCGATCTATAAGTCAATAAGTACAACAAAAACAAACGCTAGTGAACCAGCTACGTACGCGCGAGAAAAATGAAAACAGTGAAAATCGATCCTCGCACAATGTTCTCAGCGTTACGTTAGAGTAGTTTTCCGCGCCACCCAGCATAAATGATGCTAGTAGCTGCCGCCGCGTCGATGCTACTACAAATTGATGATTTTTATAGACTACCATATGTTGGTTTTTTATGTTCAATTATGGCTCCGCGCGGGTCGGACAACGGGTTCATGCCGTAACAGTTGTAAACGCTAATAACTTTGAGGGGGAAGCGAGGATGTCTGTCGTCGTCGTCGTTGATCGCGCTTAGGGAGAAGGGATTGACTGTTATGGTATTTTTAAAAGGCTTACACATTTCGGTAATGGGTTCAGTCCCGCAGGAAATTTCAACCATTCGATGAATCATGTCGGCGTGGCTGTCGCGCGGCTTCGGAACTACACATGATGGTAATCGGAGATCCCTGGCTTCTCTGAGGTATCACGTAATGGGTGGAATTCATTGTTTTGATTTCGGAAAGCGTTCCGTTTTTTCGACTGGTGGAGCAGTTCTTGCCGCATCTGACACACGACTGAACGAATTCCTAACGTCTGGCTAATCCAGACTTTTGGTCGGATTTATTTGCCATAGATGTGCGTAAACTAATTTGTTTTTTGTTTCTCTGCCTCCCCATTTCAGTATCTTTTTACGGTGCTAGCCATATAGCAATGCCCCTGCAGGAAGCCAAGATATCCACAAACATTCGGCTGCGATTCCGATCACGACAAGACAATGCCTTGATTCTGCTGACGGCTGGACGAACCGACTATTCACTGTTGAGCATCGATGGAGGACGGATACGGTTCAGCTTCAAGATTGATGACTACCACACAGATGTAGGTATTCGGGTTGTGCGTTGATGGATTGGTGTAATGGAAGATCGATCTTTGTTTCAGCTATGGTCTCCGGTGACGCTGAAGTTTAACGATCTGCAGTGGCATGACATTTCGATATCCAGGTATGCTGCGAACTTGACCATGCAGATAGACGAGTACTTTGCCACGAAGACCTTGCCGGATAATGTAACAGAGCTAAACGTACACTTTGGAGTGTTCATCGGTGGAGTGGGAGCATATTCGGCTACATACTTGGGCGCTACGGAAAACTTCAGAGGATGTATCGCTGATGTAAAGCAGATTCACATTTGTTAGAATATCAGTTTGATCACTTCATGTTCATTCTTCCAGATCTTCTACAACAACATCAACATCTTCAAGCGGGCCAGGGAACGCACCGGTCACGTGACGAACGAGCGGGTCTCGTGGATCTGTGCACCGGAGTTTGACGCAGACGTGGCTACTCCGATCAGCTTCCTGGACGACGAGAGCTACGTGATACTGCAGAAACCGACTTCACGATCCGGTGATCGCTGGAGTATGGAATTTCGAACGAACGAACCCTACGGAATGCTGCTGAGCAACATTCCAACGAGTGCGAGGTACGATTTTATGGCACTGGAGATTGTGGAGAGCCAAGTGCGATTGCTGGTGGGCAAAGGCTCGAACGCGGTAGAGTTGATACCCGATCGTAACGTGTCCGATGGCAAGTGGCACAACATTTCCGTGACGTACAGTCCGCTAGTGGTAGACGTAAGTTTGCTCAGTGATTTGAACTAATAAGGATACTAACTTAAACTCAATTGCAGATAACTGTAGATGAAGTTACGAGTAGTGCTACGTTTGCCAACGGAAGCAGCCAAATTATAGAACTTGAAGAGGAGTTTTACATAGGAGGTTTTGATCACCGCAAGAAGCGTAAGGCTTTTCTGAAAGGAGCTCGTTCCACAGAATCTAGCTTGAAAGGTTGTATTCGGGAAATTGTGCTTGACGATCACACAGTTGGATTTCCGAATTTCAAGGTTACCCATGGTGTTACTGTTGACTGTGTTTGGAGATATCCTTGCATCGAAAAACAACCGTGCATTCCTTCCGGACAGTGTCACCACCAGGGAATCAATGACTTCATCTGTTATTGCGATCAAGCATTCTGTATTAAGGCGGATTATTCAGAGAGCTACAAGGTCTTTTCGAGATCAGATCTGGTTATCGAGAAAGAGCTGATGCTGATAAGTCCCTTGGATGTCTTAGAAGGTGGAATCGCTTTTCTCTCTCCAAAACACATTGAAGTACTCTTCGATTACACGAAACTTGGAGTTCAGGAAGCAGGAGTGATTTTTCATGTGGTTCAACCTCCAAAACACGGCAAGATCACCATTCACTCATACGGTGCAGAAGGTAATTCTTCGGCGACACAGATGAAGTTCTTCTCGCACATCGACCTTTCCACCGATAAAGTAAAGTACACTCACAACGGTGCAGAAAACTCTAACGATCACATGACGATTGACATGCATTTAGTACCGTCCACACGAAATAACCTTCCGAGTTACCTCGAAGGGAAGCATCGCTTCGTATTGCACGTCAACATCACACCAGTGAACGATCCTCCCATCCTAAAGCTTCCACAGACCAAACTGCTTCGCGTAACTCAAGGCATACCCAGAGTGATCGGTCCAGACTTCCTGCAAGCAGATGATTCGGACAGTCCGCCAGAGTCACTCATTTACACCGTATTGATGAGCCCCGGCTTGGAAGCTCAACAGGGTCGCATAGAGCTGGGCGGAAGACCCGCAGCGACCTTCTCCCAATCGGACGTCAACGCTGGTCTGGTAACCTATCTGATAAATACAAAAGGTCCAGACGACTACCTGGAGTTGAACATCCAGGTGTCGGATGGTATGGAAACAAGTCCAGCAAGTTCGGTGAGGGTTTCGGTGCTGCCACTGCAACTTCGTATGATAAACAACACCGGTTTGGTGCTGATCCACAAGTCGTCGGCGCTGATTACACCATTTAACTTGTCGTTTGTGCCAAACTCTGACGAAGAAAATGTGGATATGAGGTAAAGAAGATTTTTAGATCTATGGTAGATATAAACCTTACTTTAATTAATGGGTAGGGAGAACATCAATTCACAACTTAAATGGAATTTCAAGATTTAAGGATAGGGGTTTTAGGGGAGATCATGCGTGGTTTCAGCAAGGTTTAAAAAGGGGCCTATGAAAATTTTGACAAAATGTAAAGAAACTCTAAGGAGGGCTTTAGAAAATTGGTAGGAATGCATTTCAGGGGGAGGATTAAAGGAGTGTTTCTGGAGTGTTCATATGTCTGAAGTCCCTAGAGCAGCGTTTCTCAAACTATGGGTCGCGACCCACTGGTGGGTCGCGGACTAATTCTAATTCTAGGAGGGTCGCGAAGGTTTTGGCGATAAATAATGTAATAAATGCCTTCTTTAGCTTACAACAAATTGTAATGTTAGTTATCCTCAAAATTTATAATTACCTACTCTTTTGTAGAATCTTTACAATTATTTCTAGAAATGTGGTTTCCCCCCAATTCTATTCAATCGGTTGATTTTGATTAGTAAATTATTAACGTCATAGTCGCTTTTTCGAATTTTTACGATGTTAGTTGGTCATATTTTCTTTAAATAGTGCAATTAAAAACGACCGAAGAATCAATAGTGGGAAGGAGTTTTGCAGCACTTAATTGTGCTGATAAATTCAAAGCTAACGTGCGAACACTTAAACGCATTGTTGACGTCAATGCGTTCGACGTGACATTTTGGACAAAAACTGACTGCTTTTTATTAACTGAATAACGTTACTTGTGTATGACTAGGTTGACATTTCTAGGCTACGCTTGAGAAAATGACATGGTTTATCTAGGTAGGACCGATAGGACAATTGAACCAATTTGAATATTTTTCATAGGATTTGTAGCGGGATGAAAGTTGACATGAAATCTTTATTATTTTAAAATTTTATTGCAATCAACTGACCAACTTGGCGTGTTTTTGTTTATCTCTTAGATGGTATTATGACACCAACAGAAAAATATCAGAAGTTCAGTTACAGGTTTCTGTGGGTTTTGAACCGATGACAATTTAAGGACTCAAGAGATGAACACAGAGAAGTAGAAAACGATTCGTGAAATCAAGAAAACGATTTGACACAGGATCGACTATATTTTAACATACAGGGTTCGATTGATTCGATAAAAAAAAACAAACATACGACAACTGATTTGACGAGAAGTAAAACATATTGAACCATACCACAAAATCAATCAAGAAGACGAACACAAACCGTGTGACCATAACACTACATAGGCAAATCCTGACTGACTGACCAATTGAAAACTTTCCAATCTTCTACCGTAACTTTCTGAGTCAGTTGCAACAGTGTCTAAATGGATATCATTTTCCGCGTACGGCTGGCAAACTGCTTCTGAAAGATTACGTACTCTTTTCTATCTTCGGGTCTAGTGTAGAGGTTTCAACTCTATTCAGAGTGCAGCTAGAAACCTAGCAAAAAAAACACGAAAAGTGCACTGCAAATTGAAAAAAAAATCAATATTTGTAAGAATAAGATACTCATTATAAAAATTACAATAAACCGCAGTAAGTTGGGTGGATATAGAAACTCTTTACATTTTGTATGGGATGGAAAATCGGTGAATAACTTTATACTTCATTTATTCGTATGTGGGTTATTGTGACTTACACCCCTTTGCTTCAAAACCTCTCAATTTATATCACAATGGAAGTGATCAAATGTATTCATTTGAAAATTAGGTCCAAATTTTCTAAAACCTTTTGAAAATACGTGCTGGTGGGTCGCCAAATTCTACTGCAATCAAAAGTGGGTCGCAAGCTGGAAAAGTTTGAGAACCCCTGCCCTAGAGGCTTATTGTTTCAGGGGGTTCTAAGGAAGACCAAGAGAGGAGCACGAGGGCTTGTCATGGGTTTGTTTTTGGAGAGCAAAAATATTGTTTCAGAGAGTTTTCAGCTGATTTCAAGGGATTTCAGAGGAGAGGGTCGGAAATATAGTATCAGGGCTTGAGGATATTTCATAAGGATTTCTGGGAGGTCTTAAAAGATGTCATGAGGTTTTAGCTACTTGAATGGGGTTTCTATGGGTATCAAAGGCTTTGAGATGCTTTCAGAGGGGAATTTGAGTGTTCTTTAAAGGGTTGTAGAAAACTTTCCCAGCCAACAAATGATCGAATATGGTGTTGACTAGGATGCTGGAGTGGAGGTGATGTGCGTACACTTTACACGTGAATAAATAGAAGCATGCACGCATATGGCCTCCACTTTAGCATTCTATTCTACATCATATACGACATCGTGTTGATTGGTTTGGGGAGTTTAACCTTCCTTTTGCATCACGTTGGCACCAGCTCGCTGACGTAGTGTACAATTTGGGTCAATAATGACCATAATGCCAAAGGACGGTTAAGGGGGGTTTCAGGATTCTCGAAGATTTTAGAGTTTCAAGTAAGTTTAGGGGGCATCGAATATCTTAGAATCTTTCAGCGTTTCAGGAGTTTATAGGGGCATTCAGGGAATTGGAGGGTAGCTACAGAAGTTTCAAGGGGCTTCAGTGATATTCGAGGACTATCACGGAATTTTTAGACTAGCTTTTGAAGGTTTCAAAGAGGTTCGGGTGGTGTCCGAGAGTTTCAGAGTGATTAAGAATAAAAGGCGTTCAGAGGAAGTTCAGGCGATTTCAATGGCTTTCAGGGTGTTTCTAGAACCCATAAACTTCTCTTGCCATTCCTTTGCCTTTACTTCCCTGTTCACTGGGCCTCAACAAGTTACTATAATGGTAGCACTTAAGCATAATGTACTTAAATGGACGCTTGAATATAGTTTCATAGTAATATGTCATCATGTTCCTTTTAGATTTGATATCGTCCAAGCTCCCGCTTACGGTAGCCTTCAAAAACTGCGATCAGTGGACTCTTCATGGATATCGGTAGACTCCTTCAGCAGCAATCAGCTCCTTTTGGGACAGATTCGATATTTGCATTCGTCAGATCTTCCCTTGCATGACGAGTTTAAGGTAAGCTATCAGACATTATCTTGTAATCAAACTCACAGGCATCTCCCCGCAGTTCACGGTGACCCTTGGACCGATAACAACCCCCACCTATGATTTCCGAATCTCCTTCACCAAGCTTCGAATTGGAACCATCCGGCAGAACAACATGTACATCAACACCAAAGACAACGTTATCCGTGCAGACTACCTGTACCACCAAACGACACCCATTTCCACGTTCGCCCGTAACATTATCTACACCGTCGTGAAACCTCCTAAATTCGGTATCATCTACGTCGACGGTCATCCTGAATACGCCAAACCCGGAGACTCGTTCACGCAGCAAGAAATCGAGAAGAATCTCATCAAATACCGCACATATCACTCGTCGTACGGAAACTTCATCGACACGTTCGAGTTCATCGTGTCCGTTCCGGAGTGCGACGACGTCCAGGGTAAGATGGACTTCATCTACAATCCACCGGACTACCTGGCGAAACAGATCATCTACCAAAAGCGGGAAAAAATGTACGTTCACGAGGGAAACAAAACCGCCTTATCCAGGACCAACTTTGAAGTTCTGTTCAACAAGTTCAACTCGCTGACATTCAATTTGACGCACTTCCCCAAGCATGGTTCCCTGTGTAAGGTGAATCCCCGGACGTTTGAAGCAAAGGAAATTACTTCCTTTACGTTGCAGTACTTGTACCTGGGAGACATTCACTACTGTCATGATGATTCGGAGTCCACGGAGGATAGTTTCCGGTTGCTGATCCTGTCGGATAATGAAACGGATTTCCAGTTTGTTTGTGAGATTCAGGTGGAGATTACACTGTTGAACGACAACGGACCATATCGTGTGTTCGACAAGGTGTTTCACATAGTGCGCGATCAGACAAAACTGTTGACTTCTGGGGATTTGAAATACGCGGATCCGGATATTGAGACGAGAAACTTGGATTTGGAGTATCGCTCCGTGTCCTGTACTAATGGGGATTTGTTGAAGAACGGAAAATATGTGGACTTCTTCACACAAGAAGATCTGGATAGCAGGAGGTTGCTGTTTCAGCATAACGGGACCGATCAAGGTCGGTTGTCATTCATAGTGACGGATGGGCTGTATGAAGTTCCGGGATCACTGGAAATAGAAGCATCTGATCCATTCTTGAAGATACGGGAGAGCAATGCTTCGATTGTTCAGGAAGGTCGAGCGGTGTTGTTGACGTTGACTGACCTGAATGTGGATACCAATTTGAATGCTAAGCCGGAGGAAATCGAGTACAGAGTGCTGAATGAACCCAGCAATGGGTTGTTGAAGCTGTTCAGAAGCAAGTTCAACGCGACACAGTTGCACAAATTGAGTAACGCTACAACGACGATGAACTTCACCCAAGCGGATTTGGTTGGCGAACGGCTGGTTTACTGGAATAGGGACGTGGCATCCATGGACAAGATCAAGTATCGTGTAACTACGAAGGGCGTGTGGGCGGAGGGTGAGATCATGGTTCGCATCTACCCTCCTGCTTACTGGGAACCGCTGAGGATTCGACGCAATCAGACTTTGTTTGTAGAGGAATCGACAAGCGTGATCATATCTAGAGAAGTTTTGGAGGTGAGTTTATGGAAGTTCTTATAAAACATGCACTTGATTAACCTTTATCATCCCAGATCGTTCATCCCAACATCTCTCCGGGGGACATAACATATCTAGTGACGACGCAACCTCAGCACGGCTATTTGGAAATTCAGTCGATCACTTCGGATGACGAGTACAACTCCAAAGTGTTTGATCAATCCACGATCAACTCGGAGAAGATGTTCTACATTCAAGCGGGAGTAAATCAGTCATCGGATTATTTCACCTTCGATGTTACGAATGGAATAACTTGGTTGCGTGACTTGATCATGCGGATTGTTATCATTCCGGAGCATTTGTACATGCGCACGAATGTAATTGTCGTTGAAGAAGGTATGTGCATTCATTGTGAATTACAGTTCACAGTCACAAAAGTTTTATTTTAGGAAAAACCGTCAAGATACACCCTTCCGACATGGTACCTTATTCCGAATACTACACCGGGAAGATCTTAGAGTACAAAATCCTAGAACATCCACTGCATGGAAGCATTAAATCCGGAAAATCATCGAAGGTCAATCGGTTCACACAGAAGCAGTTGGAAGCCGAGGTGATCACCTACGTGCACAACGGAAGTGAGAACTCTACGGACACTATCCGATTGGTGGCGTTGGGAAGAAATAAGGAAAGTGTACCATTTAACCTTCAGATCCAGATCCTGCCGATCAACGACGAAATTCCACAGGTGCTAACCAATACCGGAATGCACATGTGGATCGGAGGAAAAAGCATGATCCAGAATACGGATTTATGTGAGTAATGTGTTAAATTTGTACGATTCGAGTTTAAAGCGTTCACAATTATCTTTGCAGTGGTACAAGATTACGACACCCCTCCAGAGAATCTCACCTTCCATATCCAGCAAATGACCGGAGGTTACGTAGCTCTGAAGGACTCCTACAGCAAGAAGCTGCATACCTTCACACAGCAAGACATCAACCACAACCTGGTGTACTTCATCCATGACAGTAGCAATCAAAATGGAAAGATCGTATTCTTCGTTAGTGATGGCCTTCACAATACAACGGATCAGGTGCTGCACATCGTTACGAATCCTGTTGCATTGGAACTCGTGAAGAACGAGATCCTACACGTCTTCCCGTTGACGAGGAAACAGATTCTACCGGAGCAGTTACACTACAAATGTTCCGATGATGATCGGGACGTGAAATATGTCGTCACTATTCCACCGCAGATGGGGAAACTGCTATTTGAACATGCCGAATACGGCTACATGAATGAAATCACTGAGTTCACGCAGCACGATGTGGAAAACGGACGTATCTTCTACGAGCATATGCACCACATGGTGGAGTTGAAAACTAACGATTCTTTCTACTTTGATGTTACGGCTCCGCTGTCGAACAGCTTGGTGGATCAGATCTTCAACATTGACGTGTCAGTCTCTTCAGGGGGTTTATTAAGGTTCCTGCCAGTTCCACGGATAAACTTGGACGAAGGAGATTCCGGACCAATTAAGTTGGATCTATCCAAAGTACTGGAATATTTGGAAACTCGAGCTGGTATCCAGAACCCGGAATTGTTCATTGATGTTCATCCTCCAGCTCATGGGACCGTCGAGCTAGATGATTCTCTCACAGAGGCCAATCGATTCTCTTTGAACGATTTCTACGAAAATAAGGTCTACTACAAGCATGATCATTCTGACACCGTGGAAGACAAAATTGCTTTGGCCGTGTACTTGGTACCGGGGAATTTGTTCTTGTGCAACATCACTATTCCCGTAACGATCAATCCCGTTAACGATCAGCCATTCCAGCTAGCGACGGCCTCCCCGCATATCTCGGTGATCGAAGGTGAGAACCAAACTATAACTGCGTCCCAGTTGCTCACGGAAGACGCAGATACGGATCCAAAGGACATAGTTTATGACGTTATCAGTGGCCCAAACCTTGGAGTTTTGCTGAAGATATCGGATGAAGGCTATCCTCAAGATATTATTACCTATGGGAACCAGTTCACCCAAGCAGACATAAATGAAAATCGGATCATTTATACACATTCAGGTAACCCCCAATCTACGACGTTTTATTTCAAGGTGTCGGATGGTAAATTCAAGCCAGCTTATGAAATCTTCAACATTAAGGTTCTTCCAATTACGATCTTACCGGGATACAATAATCAGCCGATCATGGTTCAACAGGGTACTAACCTAGGGGTACTGGAGACAAAACATGTCTCTGTGGAAACCAACGTCCAAAAGAGCAGGATAGTGTACAATATAACCAAGAACCCATTGGGAGGAATTATCATCTCTAACAACAAACCAGTACTGAAGTTCACGCAGCGTCAGTTGGACGACGGAAAGATCAACTACATGCAGACTGACATGACCCGTTCTAATGATAGCTTCCAATTGGACGCCTTTATCCCGGATACCACCTCGGCTTGTCTGATTGACGTTTCTATGATCGTCCAACCCTTCATCATCATCAACCCAATCACGATCACCCCGGGAGAACGAATCCGGCTCAGTTCAACGTTCATTTTCGATAATCCTGCTCAGTTGAAGCTCAATCGTTACAACCCGAAGATCACGATCACTCGCAGACCCAAGTATGGTCGTCTGAGAAAAATCGTTCGAAGTTCTGGACTTGACTACATTGAGCAGCCAAGCGACAAAGACATAATCACATTCACTTACAAGGAACTTAAAAGTGGAGTAATCTACTATGTAGCGAGGAAGTTCAGCCAAGACTTCCAATCGATCAATGACAACTTTGAGTACGTGTTGTCCACTAAGACTGCCCAGCCCGGTCAGGGCACCGTTCCTATCGAAATCTACTCTCCGTCCCGGGGATCGCACGGCAGCAATGACGTAGACATTGTCACGGCTGACAGTAGCCTTCCCTTGGAATATCTCATTGCGGCTTGCGCAGCCGCCGCGATCATCGTCATCCTCATCATGACCATAATTCTGATAAAGTGCAGAGCCAACAACTCCCACAAAAACCACCCGGACAAAGATCATCCTCCTTCTCTGCCGCGCCCTCCGGACTTCATGACCCTCAACAACCGCATGTACACTCCTTCCGAGAACGAATCCCTCCCGGTAACCTCGGCTTCCACACCGCTCCCCATCATCAGTAGCATTCCCCACTGCAAGGTCATTCCCATCGGGTTGGATAACTCGCTGCAGCTGGACTCCGAGCCCGAAGAGGACATGTTGGACATGCACGGTGACCTCCTGCAGAACACGAACAACCTCAACTACCCGTACGGAGACGAAGGCGACGAGTGGAGTTCGTCCTGCGAGGTCGGCCCGGACGTGAACTACTCAACCATTGCCCAGTCGCACCATCAACAGCAAGCCCAACAACAACAGCAGCTGCTACCGTCGCAGCAAACTCTTCCGCATCAGTCGCAAGCGAACCCGTTGCTGCGAAGGAATCAGTATTGGGTGTGAGACGCGGGGGTTTCTTTTATAAGTACACTTCGATTTTGTTTTACATCCGTTGTATAGGTGATCGTATGAAAAAACACTGTAAATTAGTTTCGTCAAATTTCATGATCCTCTAAAGCGTGGCCATTCACATTTTGGAAATTTATTCTATAATTTAGAACAATATTGAAATCTACATGATAACTACTGCCATCTACACGTCATAAATAATAATATCCAAAGCCTTAATATAGGATATTTCTGTAACCTTCTCTAAATTTCTTAAATTATGTGAGACTTTTCGATGTCTCTTCCAGCTACATAGTACATATAGTATTTTTGAATGGACGTAAATGGAAATTTCGGCCTTGTAAAAGTGTACTTAAAAATATAAAAACATTTGTACAGTTTCGTGTGATGCAGTACTCTGATGTCTCCTGGTTTATTATTGACTCAATACTTAAAACTATGTTTTCACAAACTTACTATCTAAAGCTATCAATACTGAAATATGTATATTAACTACTTTGAATGTATACTTTATGATTGAGACTTGTTCCCTAAAATAGGTAGCCAATATTTACAACTGGAAGGAAGTCGAACAAAATTGCCATGCAATTTGTGCCTTTACTTAATAAAGCGAATTCTTGAATCTCTTAAATCATCAGTACCATACTCCTACGTGTGACAGTGTGTGTGTGTGTGTGTGTGATGAAAGATGTAGACAAATAAATGAGTGAGCAAACTTTCCCAAAAGTGCCTAATTCGAGATTGAGTTTTTTTTTCTACGATACCGAAAAATAAATACTTCTTTTGTAAGGAACGATCTCGTCTCGTTTTGCTCAAAAAAGATCCGAAAGCACTCGCTCAATTGGGGAACGGAAGCTGGCGTCGCATGTTCATCTTGGCCTCCACGTACTCATAGGTGTTCTCCGTCGGAGTCACCACCAGGCCGCCATTATCATAGGCGTGGTTTTCCCTCCAATCCTCGGCCGGATAGCGTCCGCTGATAGGCGTAGTAACGGTTTGGACCGAAGCCCCGTCCGAACCCATGTAGGTGCTGGGCGGGCTGATCGTGGCAACCTGAGGCAACGGTGGAAGGGCGTTGCTGTTGCTTCCGGATCGGGTGCTAAGTTTTGGGCTCTTGGTGTGCGGGTTCTCGTGGGTGTACTCCATCGTTGGGGGGTTGGATTTTTCGCGGGCCAGCAAACGCTTCAGGAAGGACCACGAAAAGTGGTTGCTTTTGCGGCACCATCGAACGACGATCACCACCACGGTTATCGCCAGCAGAAGAAGAATGATGGCGTATACTATGATGGTGGTGTAGAGGTTGTTTTCTAGTGTAGCGATCCTTTGCAAGATGAGATAATCTGTTAACAAGAAATGGAAGAAACACAGAAATTTTAATGAATGGCTACGATTACAATTGAGGGGGTTAGAAGCAAAGGAGTGTAAGTGACAAAAACCAACTTTCGAGTAAATGAGGTTTAAAGTTTTTGACCAATTTTTAATCCCATATAAAATGTATGGAGTTTCAAAAACAACCCAATTTTCTATGATTTATTGTATTTTTTCCAATCATCGTAGAAACAATCTTAAAAAAGTTCCTGAAAGCTTAAAAACTGAAGAATTTTATGATATGCTCAACTCAAAATCGACAAAATGGTCACTTACACCCCTTTGATTCTGGGCCCCTCAATTACAATTACTATATACTATATTTTATATTATAAAAGAGATGGGAGAAAAAATATGACTGATCTTGCGAGCACATTCCTCGGCAAGGAAAAGTGAAGAAATAGAGCTTCCCCAACTTACATTTATTGTGAATGTAAACGTCAACAAAGCGTCCCCATACGGCTTGTATTCGATTAAATAAATTTAGGTTATAGATTCCATGACGCAATACATGTGGAACTGGAACTATCGCTTTAAAAATTGAGTTGTTATTAAAGTACTTGCCGCTACTTGGAATCGAACTCCCGATCTCCGTATCCACTGGTCCCGAATCCCGATGATGTCTTCGCTGCCACACCTATGTATATGTAAATAGCATAGAAAAAAGCCCGTTTTGTTTGACTTCAGATGAGGCTTTGTGATTGTGCCACAAGAAACCTTACCCAGCTTCATCTTGCTGAAGAGCTTGTGAAACGTCAAACGCAATCATGTTTACATTGAGCAAGCTGTGTGGTTCATCGTCACTGCTTCTAGCTGAAAGAGTCTTCTTTAAACAGCTACGAAGCGCTGCTGTTTTGTGTATTTGGCAACATTACAAAACGTACAGTATAAAGCAGTTTTTTTTTCAATTTGTAGACTCTTATTCGATTTGCACATGTTCCGGAGTCGGATTAAAGTGCAATAAAAGCAACCCAAATTATTTCACAGCAAAGAGATGTATAGATGTAAAGTATTTGTTCTTCTTCTTCTTCTTTCTGGCTCGACGTTCCAACTGGAACTTGACCTGCCTTTTCTCCAACTTAGTGTTCTTTGAGCACTTCCACAGTTATTAATTGGAGCGCTTTCTATCCCAGCCATTGCATGAATTCGTATATTGTGATGCAAGCACAATGATACACTATGCCCAGGGATTCGAGAAAATTTTCCCAACCGGAACGGGAATCGAACCCGCCGTCTCCGGATTGGCGATCCATAGCCTTAATCACTAGGCTAACTGGAGACCCCAAAGTAAAGTAAAGTATTTGTGTAGTAGCTATATATCCCGCTTAAAGAGTTCCGTTTGCGTGGTTCGCTCGTGTGGAAGCCGGAGGCCGGTACTGCTGAATGCGATTCAGTTTTTGTTGTTGTTTTTCGTCGTAATCTCATTCGCGTGTGCCGGAGGGGTTTTGTTACGTCTTAATATGTAGTAAACATTAAGGGATCACCCGTACGGATGGTCGATTGCACAGCGTAACAAAAATTAACTTTTGGTCTGTCTCAAGAGCAAACTTATGTGTCTCTGATAGATTTTGGGCCAAGGAATCCGAATCTGGGCTCAGATTTGCTCCAGCACGTCGCAATTTTGAGCTATACCTCAATTTATAGGGCAAAATATGCGATTTTGGGCTTTTTTACTGCAAGCCATTAAGCATTGACATATATTTTAAGCAATCAAAGGATAAATTGGTCAATTAACATCTGAATTATGGACTAATGCAAAACATTTCGTTTTACCAAATCGAATTTGGTGTTTTTAAGCGATTTATGTAAGGTACAATATTTCCCATACAAGTCATCCTCCAAAAGTTGCATGCAAGTTTACATACTATCATAAAATGCTTAAATCTATCGAATTTGATTTGGTAAAACGAAATATTTTGCATGAGGCGTTAATTTTGATGTTAATTGACCAATTTATGCTTTGATTGGATAAAAACATATTTTGCCCTATAAATTGAGGTATAGCTCAAAACTGTGACGAGCAAATCTGAGCCCGGATTCGAATTCAGCGGTCCAAAATCTATCAGAGACACATAAGTTTGCTCTTTAGACAAAAAAAAATGTTGCGCTGTGTTGTTTGCTTCCCGCGTGAAACGAACAATAGCGCGACAGATTGCATGTTTTGATGCATCGTTCATTAGTAGTAAATATACCGTAAAGGCACCATTCACCGTGGATCTAAGAGGATTCGGGGCAAATAAGGGCTGTCATTTGACACCAGTCTTATAAACATTTTTTTTATTAGTATTAACGAGATTTTTAGCCCTAGGCTAGTTCATCTCGGGACCCACGCTTTACTTCCCTTCCGAAGGAAGAACTCACATTTTGCGAGTCTGTCGGGAGTGGGATTCGATCCCAGGTCCTCGTCGTAATAGTCAAGTGTTCTTACCATCACACCAGGTCCGCTCCTCTTATAAACATTGTTGGTGCCGCTTTTAATTACCTTCATTATAGGTTAAAATTAAAGCAATATCCACAGAAGTAGAAAATGTTTCACAAAATTTGGTGATATAGTACAATTAGTAGAGGGTAGTTAGGTCGCCTGATTCCGTGGTAGGTCACCATTCTCCGTGGTAGTAGGGACCCATTCACCGTGTAAGAGAAGTTTTATTCTATTTTGTTTAAAATTATCAAAACAACCCAGCCAAGAATTTTCTTCGTTTAAATTCATTTCAAGTATGTAATCCCAGGTAACCAATAAGCAGTTAAAATGGCATTAATTCGGCACTATATGCGCCTTTGCAGCAGGTCAATAAATGCTAATTTGCCCTATATGCGCCATAAGTGCTACTTAAATGCAGGTTTTGGCCCAATTTACGGCTGATTGAATGCTTAAATTTCCTATCCCCCAGATTGTCAAAAATAAAAACAAAATATTACCCCTGCCCATTTTACGGCCCTTTCTCTTCTATTTTTATCCTCACTCTCCTGTGCAAGTTTTGAGGCTTGGGGGCACGTTTTGAAATGCTGTTGTTGTTTTTTTTGCTGATATCGCCGAAATTGGGATTTGATCCTTCGATCCTCGGTTTGGCGATGGTGCTGAACCGCGCTACGATGTAAGCTATAGATGATTAAATAATGTGCGTTGGTTTATTGATCAATTTAAAGCTTGAATATTACACCGGCAGTTGGTTCGTCAGATATGCTGATAATTAAATCAATGATGTGCTGATGTCAGATGTGCTGACAATTAATCGAGCATTGAAAAGTAGCCAAATCCAAGGAATTTATTTGTTAAAGTTTTTTTTTAGTTGCTACTCTATAAATGACAGGACAAGCGAATGATAATGGTATCTTCAGCCGGGGCACGTAAATTAAAAAAAAAGTGGAAATGTGCTGTGGGTTTAGCATCCCTCATCCCACTTAGCAGTTTTATGGCACTAATGCAGCAGTTGCGATGCTTGTTGACCAAAACATACCGTGCATCTGAAATGCTACATAACTGCTGTCAGATTTTAAGAAGCACTTCAATTGCTAATATAGGGCAGTTTAGCAGTCGAATTGCTATCATACGGCAGTAAGCAGGTCAAATGCAGATATAAAACAGAAATACGGCTTATTCAAATGCTCATTGGTTACCTGGGATAACTTGCAAGATTTTGTTAGAAAAACAAATGTTCAAATTTTCATTTTTTTTCTAGATATATGGGACAATAAGAAGCACGGTGAATGGAGACCATTGATTTTTAGGGTACCCATTTACCGTGCCTTTTTGTTTCAATTAAAAAGTACCAGTAATCGTACTTCCTTGTTTAACTTATTTCGGTAATGCCAAATACATACCTGATATGTGAATTGAATTGCTTCATGGTGGAATAAAAACGTTACTACATTTAGTTCATCGCTCAAATCACGTTAGCGCAGTTTTCGCTTTTTCACTATGAATGCAGTGAACGAGCAGAAACCCGCTTCATGTAAACACACTTTATTGTCAAAAAGATACTTTTAAATGTTTCTAATGAGCGTTTTGACATGGTAGCAAAACATTAGTGAAACTGAAGGGAAATTGTCATATCATTCAATCGTAATATGGAAATAATGAAAAAAAATTCGAAGGCACACGGTGAATGGAGCCCCCACGGTGAATGGCGCCTTGACGGTATATAAAAAACGACGTGAGTGATCGACTCTTTGCTTTGGTGAAGCGAACAATAGCGAATCAGTTTGTATGTTTTTTCGCGTTACTATAAACCGTAAATATTGGACAATCACCCAACGTGGGTGATTGATTGTTGACTTACGGCGTGAAGCAAACAATAGCGCGTCATATTCCATATTTTATCCCGTTATTTGTAGTATTTATTAATTAAGAGACCACCTGACGTGGGTAGTCGATTGTTTGCTTTCCGCGTAAAGCGAACAATAGCTCGACAGTCCAAGCAACCAAAAGTTCAGATAAAACAGCATGTTTGGGCTTAATCAGCTATTCGAAGGAAGATTAATAGCTTCTATACAGCTCACTATTCAAGTAATTAACCGAACTTGAGTTCACAAAAAGTATACTTGTGCCGCTGAAAAGAACGCTATTCGGCTTAAAATTAAACTTCGATAAAATGAAAAAAGGCCTTTAGTTCTCAAAAGTAATTTATTATTGAGAGACATTAGTATAGGTGGACTCCAAATTGACTAATGCCTTGAAATACATTTTCGATTTTTTTTACTTACTGAGACTTAAACTCGGGTTCTCCTCGTTGAAAGCCGGCGCCTCGCCACTACTGCATGTTTGCTTTGTTAAGCACTGAGGGATATTACTCAATGTGTTGGTATCATTTATTAGAGCTCAATCAGGTTCACGTGTGGACTTTCTTTGAACTTGGAATACTTTTTTAGGTCGAAAGTTCGAAAGAAGTTTACGGGAAACTTCTTGGGAACTTACACAGTATGACATTTTCAGTTTGTTGTGGTTCGCAGTGTAAAGCAATGAATAAGTGCCAGTGTACCGGCTTTCAGAAAAGAATATAAGTTTCCAGTGACTACGATCGCGTCGATTACCGGCGCGCTGGTGCTACATACAAGTGAGACGGGGTTGAAAAAATATAGCAAAGCTGGATTTTTTTATACGCAGCCAAAAAAAAAAACACTGGCGGTATCCTGGGTGAAACAATTGTCCGCTGCGGGGGCAGCATTTGAGCCACACAATACGGATGCTTTGCGTTGATTACAAGTAAGTACCTTTAAGTATTATAGTGAAACAAAGTGTACTTATGAAATTAACACAAGCTGTGGCTGCTGAACTCGATTAGAAAGTGGTTTAATTGAATGAGAACTTCTCCCGGGATCCGCTGTCGCCAAAGTTCAAGTGAAGTTCACTTTTGGTACGGTTAATATTTATCTGAACTTTGAGTAGTAAGTCCAAAACAAGTACGAAACAAGTTCGAAACGAAACTTTTCAAGTTGTTGGAATATATCCAACTGAACTTTATTTGAGCTTATGAGGCACGCAAAAGTTCAACATGAGTTCGGTTAAATTTTGATTGAACTCTGCTCTAAAGTTCAAAGTAATTTTTTTTTCTGAACCTCTTTTCGACTTTAATGTCTTTTTGAAAAGAAGTCAAAAGCTTGAACATGTACTTCCAAGTTCATAAACAGCATATGAGTAAATGCCAATTTCTTGATTTTGCGTTGGCTGACCGAGCCATGTTGGAAATTACACTGTTGAAAATGCTTTGACATCCATA
Source organism: Aedes albopictus (assembly GCF_035046485.1). NCBI lineage: Eukaryota > Metazoa > Arthropoda > Insecta > Diptera > Culicidae > Aedes > Aedes albopictus. The sequence continues at coordinate 104,459,231 of NC_085137.1, read as the reverse complement.
TGCACAACAGAACATGTGCTCGACGAACAAATTGAGATTTGAAATTATGAAAAGAAATCCACGTACTCCGATGAGACTCGAACTCACGACTCCCAATTCGCAAGACGGGCGCTTCTATTCCTTCAAGCTACGGAGTCACTCGACTATCTCCGTCGCCAGTAGGCCTAGAACTGAACTCGATTCCACAATTGCACATGGTTATCTTCTTTTCACAATACAAACCTCCCTCGGATGGGATTAGATGAACATCTAACACACGAAGATAACCATGTGCAATTGTGGAATCGAGTTCAGTTCTAGGCCTACTGGCGACGGAGATAGTCGAGTGACTCCGTAGCTTGAAGGAATAGAAGCGCCCGTCTAGCGAATCGGGAGTCGTGAGTTTGAGTCTCACCGGAGTACGTGGATTTCTTTTCATAATTTCAAATCTCAATTTGTTCATCGAGCACATGTTCTGTTGTGCACATGGATGTCAAAGCATTTTCAACAAAGTATATGAGTAATTTTTTGGATAATTAAGTTCAACGAAACCCGAATTGAACCAAACTTGAACTTCTGAGTTTGTTCTTCAAGTGGAATCCGAACTTTTGATTGCTTGGGTCTGCATGGCATGAGGGGATTTTTTTTTTTATTACCGAACACTTTGGGCCGAAGGTTCTCCGATTTTCATGAAAATTTCACCAGTGCTAGAGGTCGTGGATATATGATTATATATGGAATTCAAAAAAAATTATAGTGGACTATTTTCCCGAAAAACGCTAGATGAAATTTCACGATTTTCCAAAATTTTGTAAAATACCCCAAACTTCAAAAAATCATATCTCAAAAACTATGCATCGTAGAACAAATTTTATTTAGTGAAATCGATGCCTAATTACCTCAGCAATCCAATAAATATACACTGAGAAATAAGTTTCTCAGAAAATTTTTCACCATTGAGAAAAAACGTCTAAAAATGCTGTTAAAAGTATCGTCTGTATCATAGATTATTTTGAACAAAATTTTTCCTAGCGCAAAAACTAATGTTCTTCCTTTCGTTCTTTGACACCAAAATGGAATCTCTTACCGTTTTAGAGATATCGCCAAAAACCAACGACCAGTCGCTATATTTTCATAGGAAGCCATCTACAACAGCGGCCGTTCACCTGTTGCAACATATTTGCTTTGCAACGAGCAAATGACATGCGCTAATTGTAACGTAACTTTGACACTAACGTGCATCGGAGTGCACTGATAGCACTTATATGGCACTTGAGTGCCTTTTAAATGTATTAAATAGTCATGTTTTGCAATGATCGGGTTTCTAACTAAAATGTGTTTCAACTAACGGGTTAACAACCAGCTAATGCCACCGGTGAGCGTAATAGTTATTTATGTAACGAGTTGCAAAAAGTTGATTTTTTCAGCACGAGTCGTACATTTATCCAACGAGGCTTGCCGAGTTGGATAAATACGAAGAGTGCTGAAAAAATCGAGTTTTGCAACGAGTTCCATACAAAATTTTATGCAATGTTTTTTTTCATAATGCAACCCATTTGAGTTGCATAATGTTCATAATGCAACTCAAATGAGTTGCATTATGAACATTATACAACTATTTTTCATTATGCAACTCATTTCAGTTGCATAATGAACCAGTTCGGAAAAATTGGCCATTATGATACCAACATGAGTTATATAAAATGAAAAATTATGATACTGAATTGCATAAAATTACTTATGGCACTCATACCCTATATGTTTTCCAGAGGCGAATGAACCTAGGTTTAAAACCTCTATAATAAAAAAAAAAAAAAAAAAAAAAAAAAAAAAAAAATATGTTTTCCATTTCAATGTAAGAAAACAATAAAAATGCTCAGCAAAATATTTGAAATTATAATTATTTGCTTCGTTCAGAAATAAAGAAAGCATTCTAGAAATTTTCAAAAGATATAGTTAAGGATCCAATATTGACCCATGAAGCTTTGTAAATGCACAAGATTTGAATAAAAATGAGGACATCAGAGGATTTCTTGAAATTGAACATTTACTTGACATCTTAGAGCATTAAACAATTTTAGACAATATTGTAATCATTCGAACCGTGCACCGAATTATTGGTTGATTCGAATATATTATGGGTAGCTGTATGGGTTTGTCATGCTATTTCTCGAAACTGATGAAGTCTTTTTGACAACAAACCGTTAGTTAGAAAAAAGGGATGAATTGATCTTACACTTCAGTGTTTTTTTTATTAACTAATGTCAAAACTTTAACGGTAATGATCGATGCTCCAGCGTACCGCGCTGCCTCAACTGTTGTCAACACAGTAGCTCTATACCGAGCTCGGTATTAATTTTTGCTAACCATTGCTAAATATTATAATCGACACTGTTGGAATTGTGTCGCTTCTTAGAACAGGAAAAGCTTGGTTTGAAGCAACAATGTTTTATCAGCGCGTTAATAAGTTGTAGGCATGGGTTTAATTTGTTTTGGTTTTAATTTGTTGCCCGTACTGATTAGTATATTTTTTATCTGTATTAACGAGATTTTAAGCCTTAGGCTAGTCTCAGGACCCACACTTTACTTCCCTTCCGAAGGAAGAACTCACATTGTGTGAGTATGTCGGGAGTGGGATTCGATCCCAGATCCTCGGCGTGACAGTCACGGGTTTTAACAATCACACCTGATCCGCTCCAGATAATACATGTTTGTTCCTCTCATTTATGGTATACATCTTTTAAAGTTCTGTTAAGTTTTAAATAAGTGTTGCTTCTAAAGCACAGTATACAAACACATTATGTACAGACCATGCTATTTACTAAATATTGAGTGGAAAATGGTCTCTTTATGGTGTATAGAAGAATCCACATACCAATGAACATTTAAGCAACAAAACACTATAAAAACAAAACGAAGCTTTACATGCGTAAATAGACCTTATATTGCCTTAGTTACCTGATATCCACTCATCTCTAACGGTTTGCATATAATTGCTTTGATTGAAAAACAGGTTAACAGGCTCGTTGTTAACCCGTGAAACACATTTTAGTTAGAAACCCGATCATTGCAAAACATGACTATTTAATGCATTTAAAAGGCACTCAAGTGCCATATATGTGCTGTCAGTGCACTCCGATGCACGTTAGTGTCAAAGTTACGTTACAATTAACGCATGTCATTTGCTCGTTGCAAAGCAAATATGTTGCAACAGGTGAACGGCCGCTGTTGTAGATGGCTTCCTATGAACCTATAGCGACTGGTCGTTGGTTTTTTGGCGATATCTCTAAAACGGTAAGAAATTCCATTTTGGTGTCAAAGAACGAAAAGAAGAACATTAGTTTTTGCGCTAGGAAAAATTTTGTTCAAAATAATCTATGATACAGACGATACTTTTAACAGCATTTTTAGACGTTTTTTCTCAATGGTGAAAAATTTTCTGAGAAACGTTTTTCTCAGTGTATTTTTATTGGATTGCTGAGGTAATTTGGCGTCGATTTCACTAAAAAAAAGTTTGTTCTACAATGCATAGTTATTGAGATATGATTTTTTGAAGTTTGGAGTATTTTACAAAATTTTGGAAAATCGTGAAATTTCATCTAGCGTTTTTCGGGAAAATACACAATGATTTTTTTGAATTCCATATATGATCATATATCCACGACCTCTAGCTCTGGTGAAATTTTCATTGCAATCGGAGACCCTTCGGCCCAAACCTGTTCGGTAATAAAAAAAAATCCCCATGATTCAAATACAAAAAGCCATATTACTTATCAAAGTGAATCCAGACCCAACTATACCTTCCCTTCTAACAAACAACCCTTCCTTCAACTTTTGGTAAAGACGTGCGGTAAACGCCATCTTTCACATAACAAAATTGTATACTGATATTCTTTCCCTCTTCCAACCTGACTGCAAGGATGTGGCCGGCGCCGTTATTGTACAGTTAAATAGAGTGCACAGTGCACAGTGAGAATATTGACCACTCCCAGTCAATTATTCATTTGATTCATTGTGTAACTGTTATTGGTTCGGTCCAATCACGGAGTAGCAACCATAGATATGTGCAGTCAGTCTAAGCTCTAAGCTAAGCTAAGCTAAGTAGCTATATATCCCGCTTAAAGTTTGTTTTGACAATATTGTTTACATCCGACAAGCCGTGTTGGTATATCAACAGTTTCTTAATTACAGCTTCTAGCTGCAATGGTATCGCATAACGGCCTCCAAAGCACATCTCCTTTGTGGATTTGTCAGTAAGTGTACTGTATATAGTTGCAACTGTTTTTTTAGTGGTGACAGTGTGATTGATTTCAGAAAACCGAGTTTGGTAGTTGTATGGTGCTTGTTTTGCAGCCGTGTATTAGATTTTTGTTTATATTTATTTATTTATTCGTCGTCAATCATATGTAGACCATTTGTTACAACTATGTTTTCTTAACCTAACATTATTTTTTTAGTAACGAATTACATTCAATTGTCTCTTAAGCTTAGCTTTCGACATACCGAAGTCAATGGACTCACATTGTTCATTATATAACCTCATCATTTGATTTATAGGTCCAAACATGGCATAATTAGTTCGATAGTGATTAGTAGAAAAAATGCTGCGATTTCGTAATTGACGAGTAGGTGCATAAAAATTCAATTTTGATAAAATTTCCTGTGAATCAACTCGGTTGGATACGACGTCATTTATAAATGAAATCATGGCGAATTTTCGACGTTCTTTTAATGTTTGGATATCCAACAGCTTGCACCGTGCTTCATAAGGGGGCAGAGGCTGCCCACATCTCCAACCTAGTTTGCGAAGAGCGAATAATAAAAACTGTTTTTGAACAGATTCTATTCGGCTGCCGTGATTATCTGAAAATGGCGACCATACTATACAACAATATTCTAGTATTGAACGAACATAGGAAATATATAATGTTTTTATTGTGTATGGGTCGTGGAAATTGTAACTAAAACGTTTTATGAACCCAAGCATCTTATTGGCCTTGTTAATGATTGTATTATAATGATCTATAAATGTCACTTTAGAATCTACTAGTACACCAAGGTCTCTTATTCTTTCACATTTTTGTACTGGTTGACTTCCCAACAAAACTGTTGTGTTTGGCGTGTTTAACTTCCTGCTAATGGAAATGGAGTTACATTTTTTTACATTAAGTTTCAATAGGCTTTTCTGACACCATGTGTAAAATACATTTATTTCATTTTGGAATAACCTAAAATCTTCATTGTTTCTTATTTCGAAGTACAGTTTCATGTCGTCAGCATATATGAGAATATTAGTCTTACTAAGTATAAAAGAAACATCATTGACATACAAGATAAACAAAAGTGGGCCTAAATGAGATCCTTGAGGAACTCCTGAAGTTACATGTATTGGACTTGATTTAGCACTTTTGAATTTAACTATTTGTTGGCGATTCGTGAGGTATGATTCAACCCATTTAAGAAGACCTGGTTCGAACCCTATTTTTTCCAATTTAAAGAGTAACATGGGTATATCGATACGGTCAAAAGCTTTACTGAAATCTGTATAGATAGCCTCTACGTAGTTCCCATTATCCATGGCATTCAATGAGTAGTTAATGAATTCCACCAGATTTGTACTGGTAGAACGCCCTTTGAAGAAGCCATGTTGATTATGAGTTATCCTGTTTTTGATTTGCTGAAATAAATTTCCATTAATTATTGCTTCGAACAATTTGGGAATGCATGAAATAATAGCGATACCTCGGTAGTTACGCACGTCAGATTTCTTGCCGCTTTTGAATATGGGTATTAAGAAAGACTTTTTCCATGTTGATGGAAAATTACCTGTTTTAAGTGAAGTGTTGAAAAGCCAAAATAATGGCGCCGTCAATTCCATTGACAAAGACTTCAAAAATAAAGGTGGGATCCCGTCAGGTCCAGGTCCTTTAGAGGCATCTAAATTGTTGAGAGCGTCTGTAACTTCATGTACTTTAACTTGATCAACGCGAATGTCTCTTGAATATTCTGGAATGAATGAAAAGTATTCACGCTCTCGATCTTCTTCCGAAAAAGTGGTATAAACTTCTTGGAAAAAAGTTGCAAAAAGTTTGCAGATTTTTTCTGCGTTGTCACCTGTTTTTTCGTCAAGTTGCATTTCCGAAGGAAAGTTGTCTGATTTTAGTTTGCTATTCACGAGATGATAAAAATTTTTTGGGCATGACTTTATTTCGAGCTCCGTTTATTGTACTAGCTTCCCTTTTATTCAGCGTTGACTGCTTCAACTCGATTGTTGCACATCAGAAAGCAAATGACTGAAGCTTAAAGCGCTGAAAATGTTAGTTGGGTTCGATCTCTAAAAAAGAGCTGTGAGTGGTTGAATCTGGATAAATCGAAATAACATTTATGCAATCTATTTTATATAACTCAATTTGGTATCATAATAGCCAATTTTTCAGAACTGGTTCATTATGCAACTGAAATGAGTTGCAAAATGAATATAATTGCATAATGTTCATAATGCAACTCAAATGAGTTGTATAATGAAAAAAATCATTGCATAAAACTTTGTATGAAACTCGTTGCAAAACTCGATTTTTTCCACACGCTAAGAAAAAGTTACTCTAAAATGAGTAAGATTCACACAAAACTGAGCTAAACTGGAACAGCTCAAAAAATGAGTAAATTGCATTTCCAGCGATAGCGCTGGCCCAAGTGCAAAAATCCAAACAGTTTAAGCCGTATAATATTCTTCACATCAGCAAGAATATTATACAACTTAAACAGATGAGATTTTCGCACTTGGGCCAGCGCTATCGCAGGAAATAAAATTTACTCATTTTTGAGTTGTCCCACTTTAGCTCCAAAATGAGTGAATTTTCTAACCGTGCAGCACTCTTTGTATTTTTTTTAATGTACGACTCGTGCAGAATAAATCAACTTTTTGCAATTCTTTACATAAATAGCTATTTCGAAACTGATTTCAAGTAGTACCAGATGAAATATCAATCAATCCATTTCAGCGTGCACATTTCTCTGATAAAGCCTGTATCCGCAATAATCGGGACACAGAAGTACGGCTGTAGCTCTGTAGTGAATCGGTAAAATTGGTCAATTAATTGACTGAGAACTCTTTGTTGTATGTTTATTATTTGTTCCAAATTCCATTTAAATCGATACATTACTTTTAACTGTGGATGAAAAAAAAACAGACGTGCTTTTAAGCATTTTGTGCAATCATCAGGCCCGGATTTAAGGGGGGGCAAAGGGGGCAAGTGCCCCGGGCCCCCCGATGAAGGGGGCCCCCCAAGAATCCGAAATACAATTTATATTTTTCAACGAAGCCATACGAAATTCACGTGAGTGAGCGTTCATATTTTATACAAAGCCCCTATAGCCACAGCTGTTAAGGTGTGGATATTCAGCATGACCATACTAAGGGTGACGCGTTCAATTCCCGGTCGTTCCAAGAACTTTTCGTAAAGGAAAATCCTTGACTTCCTTAGGAAAAAAGCGTCTTCGTGTCTGCCACACGGTATGCACATACGAAATGGTCATTGACAAACTCTTTGTTAATAACAGTTGCACAGTTACTATGGAAGTGCTCATGAAACACTAAGGTAAGAAGCAGTGTCCCAGTGAGGACGTCAAACTACAAAAAGAACTTATAATTGGGTTCCTAAAGGTATCTAAACTATTTTTGGCCATTTATCTGGATTTTCTCTTAAGTATAATTCGAAATCAAAAGTTACATAATTTTTGGGCGCTGGGGCCCGTGGCGTAGTTGGTCACACGTTCGCTTCATATGCGGATGGTCATGGGTTTGATTCCCAGCCCCGGCACTTGCAATTTTTCGTCAGTTGCTTTTCCCCCAAGAGCAACTGACACTGACCCTCTTCTGAGCCCCATGGCTCAAACGGACCCGGATACCTGGACATCGGCGAACTGCTACTCATAATGGACCCCCAATTGGACTGGAAAGGAACAACGCCATCCATCATCATCCTTGTGCTCATCATTCTACTAGGTATAAAAGTAGAAAAAGTGAAAGCAGCAGGAAGGCAACCAGTTCGATGAAATTGCTGACGTAGTGCCCCAGTGGACAATAGAGCTGTAAGTTAGGTTAAGTGATTAAGAATAAAAAAAAAATAATTTTTGGTGCAGTATTTGAAAATATGCAATTTTCTCTAAAACCCCTTGAAAGTTTTTATCGAGTGGAAACACTTTTCCGTGACTTCAAGTTGCTACAAAAAGTGTCTCTAAGCAGAGTGCAAGAAAGATTAAGCTTTTGAGTAATTGTACATCAATATAAATTTCAATAGTTTCACAAATTTATCTATTATTTCACAATGATTATACAATTATACATACGTTTGTTGATTATGATTATATTTTGAAAACAAATGCCTTATACTTATTTGCATCAGTTCGCTGCTATCATGAAAAAGAGAAGATGATGAATTCTGGAGATGTTTGGGAGTTAAGGCTAGTTTTGAAAACCGAGTGTCCTGGAAACTGTAACTTTCCATATCTTTATATTTGGTTTTACTGAAGATATTTAGATTTATTGCTACAGTTGCTCCCAAGAGACTAATCTTTATATAATCTGAATTTTGAAATACTCGTCGATCCCGTGCAATCTCAAATAAAGTTGCTGCATGTTTTAGTAAATTATTAATTGAACGCTAAGTTCTTAAACTTGTATAAATGTTTTCAATTCGGATGAAAGTTTAAAATATATGTACTATCTGAACGAGATGTCATTTACGCTAGCATTTTGACATTTGAGTCAAATATCAAATTAAATGTTCGAATAATTTTCTATTTGTCGGAATTTTGGAGAAGTTCAGGAATCAGAAGCTTTCAATATTAGGTCTAAAATAATACATAAGATTAAGAAGAAAAAAAAACGTAATTGTATGGTTCATTTTTTTTCGAAATTTTGATTCTGGGGGCCCACTTTTTAGGATTTGCCCCGGGCCCCCTGAGGCCTAAATCCGGCACTGGCAATCATGACCAATTTTCATTCACATGGTAGAGGGTTCTTTTACGCTACAGTTCAAAGTTCTGTGACGATAATTATGAAATTTCATTAGCAGTTATGATACTTATAGAGACACTTTCTTGCAAAATTTCATCAACTTTTATCAATTGGTTTGAAAGCTACTGGTGTTGATAGACACAGTTAGAAAATATCACCGACTTCGGTAATGTTTTACCGAAATCTCAACCGTTAAGTTTGTTTTACAGGAAAAAATCGGTAAAGGTAGTAACTTTTACCGAAGTTCGTTAGAGTTTGACAGATAAACAATAACATTTTACCGAAATTTGTTATTTTTCTTCAGAATTTCAGTAAAATTCCATTACCGAACGCTCAGTGGTTGAGATTTCGGTAAAAATTACCGAATGCGATTAGCTGTGGAGGTGAGTGTTAGTGAAAATTTTTCGGGTTTTTCATATGTGATGATGTTTGCCTATTCATAACTTTTGAATTTCTCTGCCAATTTCCATGAAATTTGCACAGAGGATAGTTGATTATGTGCATATTATGTCTGCAAAATTTGATGATTATTGGTATAGTACTTACAATAGTACAGTCGAAACAATAAAGGGTGCTGACTAATTGCTGTCTGAGGGGCTAAAATCACGTTCAGTCCCAATACATGTTTTGACTATACAATTGTTGATAGTACATCGATTTTTTTTGAAATTTTGCCTATGCATCAAATGTAGATTGAGAAGTCTGTGTTCAAAATTTCAGCCATTTCCTTTGCCAAATTCAAAAAATGCAGCGCTGGCAAGCAAAACTAGGGGCAGTACAAAATTCAATGGCGCACATTCTACTCTTTCATTGATGCAACAAAAAGTACTGCACCGTTTCACATGAAATTTTGTCGGTGAAATGAGCACATCTTAAGATGTTATTAGGCCAAATGTGAGCAATTTTAATGTATCTATTACACCAAAACCTCCATTTAGGTAATGAGTCGGGACTGCCTAAATAGAATTTTTACCTAAATGGATTCATTACCTAAATGGATTCAGATTATTACCTAAATGGATTACAAGGTGGCAAAGAAGTTCAACAAGGGAGAGTTACTAGGAGATTTAAAGGAGATCATGCGGAGTTTCAGATGGCTTTCAAGGAGTTTCAGGAGGGGGTGGGTTTCAGGAGGGGAGGGGCTTCAGGGGCGTTTTGGGGGGTTTTGGAGGATCTTAGATCAGAATTGTTATTCAAATGACTAGCTGGGCACGAAACACTAAAACCTTGCGAAAACCCTGCAAAATTCCGCCAGACTGAAAAATTATTGAATGTCGGGTCAATTTTTATCGTATGTTGGGCCATTGTTGGACCAACATCGAACAACTGTTAGGTCTATGTTGGGTTTGGTGGCCAAAATAAAAACAGGTGAATGATAGGTTGATGTCGGGTTTGACGTCATCAATGCTGGAGCTGATATCAATTGGGTTTTTAAATTTAGAAAAATGAATTGTTTTTTCGATTTCATACGAAAGAGCATCTTTTTCTGAGCCACTATGATTTTTTTCAGATTTTTAGAACTTTATTTTGGTGCCTAAAACCAATTTCAAAGAGATTTTTCGAAATCACCTTTTGACAGCTGAGCAACTGCTTGACAGCTCCGCCCAGTACAAAATGCGACGAGGGGTGATCCGACAAATCGCTCCCATACAAACTTCAAATTGATTTTTGAATAGGTTCCCGGGCACCAAAATTCATGAAAATTTGGATTTCGGCTCAGTTTGGCATGCAGATTCCGAATATGGAATTATCTCAACACCGCTAAAGAAGCCAATTGAATGATGGAAGGATGGTTGATTATCTCAATTTCAGCTGAATATGACGCTGCATACTGACGCTTTTCAACACTGCATGGAAGGGGGGGGGGGGTGTTTAAGGGGCAACATTGCATCCCCCTCCCCCCATATCCATCCCCTAACACCACTCACTACTTCTTTCCCGTAAACCAACCTTATACCTAACCATAAGTACTCCAACTGAACTGAACACAATCAAATTCCATTTAGGTAACGTTACCTAAATGGAGGGACCTAAATAGATTTTACCTAAATGGATCCTACCTAAATGGAGGTTTGAGTGTACATATTCACAGCTGTATTTCTGTATCCCGATTATTTCGGATACAGGCTTTAATCAGACAATTACTGCAACCAAATCATTTAAGTATGTTCGAATACAAAACTGAAGACTGTAGACCATCCACAAATGTTTTGTGTTCTCTCTTTTCAAATCCTCGTGATCAGTTATATTTTAATGACGATTGTTACAATGTTGCAATCGGTTACCTTTGATAACAGTATGCTATAAATGACAATTCCATTAGACTTGGTCGCTGAAAACCAGAGAGCAAGCATCCCTGATCGGTTAGTGCGTAATCGTCCGTGTCGCTTGGTGATAACGCTTCATTGGCCAGTGCGCGGTTGCAATTTTGCTTTGATCAATCGTGCCCCTCAGTTAGCATTCTGCATCACCCAGGATGAAGTCGAAAGCATCCTTTGCTCTTCTCTTAATCTATACAGTGTGTTTGAGTGTAGTCGGTTGCGGAAGGGTGCTCTTTTTGATTCCTTTTCCCGGATCAAGCCACTGGTTGATGTTCAAGCACTTTATAAGGGAATTGACCGATAGAGGACATGAGGTAACAGCTGTGACCAGTTACAAATTTGGTGAACCTATTGATAACTATACTGAAGTGCTGATAGATCCGAGTTATCCCATTCTCGAGAAGTGTAAGTTTGATTATTTGAAAAAATGTCAATAGTAACTAAACGAGGATTTTTAGTTCCAATTTCAGCGGTCTACAGCTCACAAGACTATCAGAACGATTTTAAAAACCTGTTTTTATATTGGCGATTGGGACTAGAAACCAGCCGTTATGCTCTGGAGAACTCCAACGTCCAACAGTTCATTCGTCGCAAAGATGACCATTATGACCTTATCGTGGCCGAACAATTCTTCCAAGAAAGTTGGCTTATGTTTGCACACAAGTTCGATGCTCCGATCATCACCATCAGCACCATAGGTTATTCAGACTATATGGATCGGGCGATGGGACTACTAACACCGTGGTCTTTCGTGCCTCACATGCTGCTGGACTATGACGATCAGATGAGTTTCTACCAACGTGCCTACAACACGCTTCTGTCAATGGTCGACTATATCGGCCGAGAGCTGCACTACCTTCCAGAGCAGAACAAGCTTGCAGAGGAAATCTTCAGCCGTTTCGCTGAACACCGTGGGCCTTTGCCCACCGTCCAGTCGTTGGAGAAATCCATCTCCGCAATGCTGGTCAATAGCCACCCAACCCTAGCAAAGCCACGACCCTCCATGGTTGGAATTATCAACATTGCTGGAGCACATATCAAACCACCCAAACCACTACCGCAAGATCTTCAACAATTTATGGACGAAGCCGAGCATGGGGTTATCTACTTCTCCTTAGGAGCCTACCTGCAAAGCTCACTAATGCCCATGGAAAAACGATCCATTATCCTGAGTGTGTTTGCGAAACTGAAACAACGCGTGATTTGGAAATTCGAATCTGAAGATCTCACGGACGTCCCGGATAATGTGCTGATTCGAAAGTGGGCTCCACAGAATGACATCCTTGCTCATAAAAATGTGATTCTCTTCATTTCTCACGGTGGCTTGTTCGGGACGTACGAATCCATGCATCATGGAGTTCCAACGTTGGTCATACCGTTCTTTGCCGATCAACCTCGAAATGCCGCTAGAGGAGTTCGTAGCGGATATGCCAGAAAGCTTGGATTCAAGGACATATCAGAGGAATCACTTTTCAACAACATCCAGGAAATGATTCAAAACGGAGAGTATTCCAAGCGAGCGAAAGAAATATCCGTAGTTTTTAGAGACAGACTGACGAATGCAATGAACGAATCGATTTACTGGATGGAGTACGTAATGCGAAACAAGGGTGCCAAACACTTGAAATCTAATGCGGTAAATCTATCGGTGATTCAGTACCTTCTATTGGATGTTGTCGGACTTGCATTGCTGGTTACAGTGCTCTTAGGAGTGATTTTGAGAGTTTGTTGCTCTTCACGGAAGCAAGATTTTAGGCATAAAAGGAAGCAGAACTAAGTTTTCTATGCAGAATATTATCTAACTATGAAATAAATCACAATAAATTATTACAGTGGCGTTTCGGTTTTATCACTAGTCGTTTTAATCACTACTCGCCCAAATTCAAGGTTTTCTATTCGATTATATCACGATTTTCATTTCGTTTTTATCACACTTGTTTTAAAACATTCCGAAATCAATATAAAATCAATACAGCATTGTCCAGTCCACCAAAACAGTTAAAAAATATAAGCTACGACGTATATATTTTGCAGCGAAACGATTTTGGATAAAAAATTTACATTTATTTGTCGTTTCGCTAAATTCACGGTTTCGTTTATATCACGGTAAAATTTTTTTTGACCGTGATAAAACCGAAAAACCACTGTAGTGCTAAATCAGTATGCATTGAGCACTCAAAGCGGCCGTATTGTAGTTACGTTATCACTAATGTAGCCGGTCGTTAGAGCATGCGACCAATTTGAGTGCTCAAAGCATTCTGATTTATCACTTTTGTCTTGTGGCTTAGTTGGATTAAGCGCCAGACCAGCGATACGGAATCTTTATCATTTTTATTTACGCAGTCATGACCAATCAGAACGAGTTGTTGTTCGTCCCGACGTTTCGACTTTGGATGGTTTCTTCTTTAGGGGAAAGAAACGTTTTAAGATTTTTTTTATATGTGGTGTTGTCTAACTTTAACAGTTGTGTGGTGAAAATGTGGGTACATAACATCGGTTTTGGTAACACTGATTTTTTTTGGCATACATATTTTGGCGCAATTCTGTAAACCACATAGGGACCGTTCATAAACCACGTAGTCTTTTTGGGGAGAGGGGGGGGGGAGGTCGATCCGACCAGAATTTACGCTCCATACAAATTTCATATTTTGTATGGGGAACAGTCCTGGAGAGGTGAGGGGAGAGGGGTCTGAAATTGTCAAGTTCTAGTCTACGAAGATACGAAGAACGTATCTTTCATTGAGAACCAAGATCGTGGATCACGGAACGGTAATTTGAGCTATGATACCATGCAATATGCGCATCCATCGATCAAGCTCGATGAAAAGATGTCAACAATCGATATTCGACGTTATTTCTAAATGCAATAGTGGAGCCACGGAATGGTGGATTGAGCTTTGATTCCATGCAACATGGGTATCTATCGATCGGGATTGATAAGTAGATGGGTATAGGTAGAGAGAGTAGAGAGCAGCGTAGAGGGTCAGAGCAGACGGTTGGGTAGATGGTTTGGGTGAAGGATAGGGTAGTAGATAGGGTAGAGGGTTAGAGTAGGGGTAAGGTAGAGAGAAGGATAGAGGAGGGACATCCAGCCCGCCACAGGTAGTACCTAGGCTGCAACACTAGGCTTCGCAACTCCAAATCATAGAAACGACTGGTACGACGGCGAATGTGAACAGTTGAAAAACGAGAAGAATGCAGCATGGGCGAGCATTTTGCAACACCGTACGAGGACGAATGAGGCACGTTAGGCGTGGAACAGGCAAAACTCAGTCTTCCGGAGCAAGAACCCGACCAGAAGCTCCTAACAAGATTATAACAAAATTATTACAACCCTTGTTAGAAATAACAGAATTTGATATAATTTTGTTGTAAGGATTTTTATAGGTGAATAAACACAACAAAATTGTAACAAAATTTGTTATTATTTTAAAAACAAAACTATAACAAAAATTGTATTATTTATTCAAAAAGATATATAACAGCATTTGTTACATTATGCATATTAAAATAATTGCCTATTTGTTGGAAAATTTGTTGGATTTTCAGTATTGACGTCAAATAGTTTGATCATTTTTGTAATATTGACCACTCGAGCCAAACGCCATAAAACGAAACTTATAGCATTTATTTGAAACATAACGCGAAAATCGTCATGTTTGAACACTCCCTTCTCTTTCGTTACACAGTGTTTTATTTTGCCGATTTCGTGCGCTTTTTTTTTAATAACGTTTCAACCGCTGATTTTTGAGATATAGTTTCTTCGGATAAGTTTCTACATAAGACAACGCGCATCTTGTGACATGAAGAGTTGGATAATCAATTCATCTACATATAAGTGAGATGAAAAAAAAGCATGATTTCATACTTTACGAGATATATTGTATGTGCATGACCTCTGGAAATCATATATTTCGTCAAAACTTT
Organism: Aedes albopictus; assembly: GCF_035046485.1. Taxonomy (NCBI): domain Eukaryota; kingdom Metazoa; phylum Arthropoda; class Insecta; order Diptera; family Culicidae; genus Aedes; species Aedes albopictus. The sequence goes on along the minus strand of NC_085137.1, from coordinate 104,443,985 downwards.
TAAAGGGATTTTTTACATTTTTTGCGTCTTCTACAAAGCTATTTGGAGTGTAAAAATACATTTTTTGCTGAACATCAAAAAACGCTTGCTTTTGAAATAACTAAGTTATTTGCAAATTTCTGATTTTTATAGGTTAACTTTGAACTCGTATAACTTCTAAAGAATCGTTGCGAATAATGAAACAAACATATTTCTACTATATGAAAATGGCTTAAACTTTTGTATGCAAGTGTATCCTTTATGTGTTATGGTAAACAATTATCAAATATTGAAACTATTTAATAACTTCTTAATTTAACTTGATAGAATGTCGCAATGTTCAGCAAAATTGCATATTTTTGTATGCTTAACAACTTTTTAGAACGAGAATAAAATTGTAGAAAGTCTAGGTAAAAAGCTATGAATATTTTAACGATTTATAAAAAATGAACATATTAATAAATCACTCAGAAATTTATTTTTATAATAACTTTTAATCCGGAATTTTTACATTATTTTCAAGTTCCGCAAAATTGTTAAACATATAAAAATACACAATTTTGCTGAACATTACGATATTCTATCTCGTTAAATGTAGAAGTTAATAAATGATTTAAATATTTGATAATTGTTTGTTTTTCTATCATAACCCATAAAGGATACACTTGTATACAAAAGTTTAAGCCATTTTCATATAGTAAAAATACAACTGTTTCATTATTCGAAACGGTTCTCTGCGCCATTTTGCGCCGCAAGAAGTTAGATGAGCTCAAAGTTACCCTATAAAAATCAGTAATTTGTAAATAACTTTGTAATTTTATAAACTAGCGTTTTTTTATGTTCAGCAAAAACATGTATTTTTACATTCGCATTAATTTTGTAGAAGACGAAAAAAATGTACAAAATCCCGTTAAAAAGTTATGATAAAATATATGATTTCTAGGGGTCATGCACATACAACGCAATATATCTCGTAAAGTATGAAATTAAGCATTATAACGTCTCTGACAAAGTTGTTTAAAATTGCATTTTGCACAACTTTGCCGAAGACATCAAACGTCTATCTGCATTTTTTTGAAAAAATATTTTTTTTTCATCTCACTTATAGGTGGATTGATCATTCAACTCTTCATGTTACGAAATCGGCAAAATAAAACACTGTGCGTTACCCTTTTTTAAATGAATGTCCTGTATGGACCGTAACGCTCGGTTGTACTTCCCCTCTCCCTTGAGCGACGCGTAATTTTCCGAGCAGAAGAAAATATCAACAGCATAATAAAATATGTTATTTTGGCTTAATAACTGTATAATGGAATCAGTATTTTTAATGTTATTAGCATAACATATTATGTTTTAAACTTGGCTGTCATAAGCGGCAAAAAAACAAATATCATAACAAAAAAATGGTCCTGGAAGACTAATTCAATAATAAGTTTTGTAAGACTCATTACAACTTAATAACAGGAAATTTGTGAACTTGTTACTGTTGTGTTATTCTTCATCACATATTTGTACATTCTCTATAGCAGAATAATGACTAAACTTGTTATACAACAAAATATATAATTGAAATGTTATCTTGTGGATATATCCCAAAAACTTGAACATAACAAAATAAGATTGCCCAACAAAACATGTTATTGAAAAGATATATTTTGATAAGTTAACTATAACAAATTATGATATAAAAACAGGCTATGTGATTCTGTTGTTATCAATTTGCTATTCTCCTCTGCTCGAGTGGGACACAGAACAGAACTTGTTATCATTATAATCTGTCAAATTCTTCCCAAACCAGCAGTGCTTTGAAGCTACTATCGTTATGCGATATCATAACAGCTAGAAGGTGTAATAAAAAATCTGTTTGGATATCACCATGGCTTGTCGGATGTAAACATTATTATCAATACAAACTGTAAGCTGGAATGTAGCAGGAAATCAAATACTTCACAGCTATCCTTTTTCTATTTTTTTTGGGGTTCTTCTAATCCAAAACCGGAAAAGTTCTTGGATGATGTGCCAATCGAATAAGAATCCTCACCAACAAAACAGCTGCTTTCATAGAATACGTTTTGGTACTACGTGAGCAAGTTTCAGCCCTGAACTTAGTTTTGATGGACATCTTTATTTTATAATAAGGGCCTCTGGAGGCACCGTGAGTAAATTACTGTCATATTTCTCTAACAATGTTTATTAACATTTTATCTGGATTTACACACAAAATTTGTTTATAATTAAAATATTTTAGCACTATTTTCAATATTTGGATTTTTACACTTTAGCAACTAAGTATCACTTTAATAAATATTTATTTAACTAAGGACCAGTAACTACTCCAACATACATACCTTTGCACTTCTTATTACAATCCACTCGTGTCACCGCACTGGAACAAATTTCACTACATGGAGAACAGTTGAAGCTATGCTGATCGCAGTACTCATCCTCCGGACATGGTTTATCGTCGTGACATTGCTCCAGTGCTACCGGCATTGCCAACACGCTGAAGGTCAACAGTAGGATCCATGCACTACACCAAACCGCTTTCACCGCCATAGCTACAAACGAAGTTCTACGCTCAAACTAAACACCGATCACACCCTCTAGCTTGAATTGAAGTGAAACTTATTCGCTGTAAGTACGCGGCCGAACTGGTTTCCAACAACTACGTCATAGGATTAAAATGCTGCCGAGCTGCAAGCTAATTTCCGTAGCCCAACGATGCAGGCTCCAAATGCGAGACTTGCTGTACCCTCCTTCCAAGAACTCGCTTCGGGGACTATTTGGGGAGCTACGGATGACTCATCACTGCATCATCATTATCTTTCGATGATACCTTTCCCGTGCAAATATCACAACAACCGCAGTCAGTGGGATAAATTTGAATTGCACCTTCACTTATCACATTTATCTTGAACAAACGCCACCAATTCGTGAGTTTTCGACACAGAACTCAGATTGAAAGCTCTTTTCTGACACGTCGTCGTCGGTTCTACATTCACTTGACTAGATTTGAATCACTGCGCGTAGATTCTTTTCACTTTAACCCTAACAGCACCAACATAATTGACCGTGTTGGTCCACTCCGATTGATCATCGAAAAAATCTTCTAATGATGTAAAAGTCACCTCCGGCCCGGATGGACCAATACCATCAATGTACGAAAGCGTATCTTACTGGGCACATACAGAATTCCCGAGCCCAAGCGTGATCTCTCTAAGCCCACTGAATGCTAGAAGGGTTCGTCTCTTGTGTACATAGAATACCACCTCTATATAGTTGGATACATGGCATACGAGAAATCCAAACAACAACCAAACAACACGTCCAATCATCGTCGACACACCATGGAATCCAAAGCCCGGCTGACTGGTACAAGTCTGTATCATTCAGTAATATTATTGTTTTAAATGTGGTTCAGGTGGGTTTCTTTGACTAAAACCCAACACACAAACGGATGGATGGTGTTGGTGAGTATATTTACGCAAACCACCTGTGGGACAGGTAGGTAAGCAACAAAGGTGGAAGGTACATAGCGATCGGAACAGGTAGACACAGCAGAGTACAGGTGTGGCGCGATATTGAAACTGGCTGAGAGTTGATCCATCGGAAATGGAAGTTTAGAAGTTGCAGTTAAACGCACTTTCTTTACAAGAATTCACAGTAATTTTAAAATATACTTGAAATTAGTGTTGTGAGCATGAGTTGATGTATATCTATTGCAATTATTAAGGTTGAAGGATTCGATAATCATCATCTTGAAAATTCAAAATCAGTTTTCTCGTTCAAAACAGAACATTCGGCTTTGAAAATGTATTCAGTGTACTCTATTCTCCATCCACAATACAGTTAATACATTTTCACTGTGAAATTTTCAGTGTTGGACGAAAAAACTGCTTCGGAATTTTCAATGATGACGATTTTATCAATGACGGATCCTTCAACCTTAATTTCGTTCTTTTCATTTTCATTCATTTATTAAGTTCAACATCAAATTCATGATAACAATGAGTCAGGAATACTTACTGGGTTTGCAGATATACAACAACACTCGCTGACTTTTCGAACCCTTTTCCAAATGTGAGTTCTTCCATCGGAAGTGAAGTAAACCCGTGGGCAGGCTTGACAGAAACTCCCTCGCGAGAAAATGAGGAAGCGATTTCGGCGATTTTCTGAGTGAAAATAAAACTCAGAAATCACAACGCAAATCCTCAACAGCACCGAGCGCGAGCTTGCCGCGCAGCGAGGAGATCGTCCAACACTCATAATTGCTTGTTGTGTTTCTCACGTCCACTCACACTCAGAAAGCTCTCGCGAGTTCCACTCCCACACAAAGAAAGGCTCTCGAGGCGAAAATCGCACTCAAAAACCCGAAATAATCATCGGCTCTTTTTTCGTTCCCCTCTTCCTCGCTCAGTTTTTATTGCCTCTCTGTTTGGGATTCGTTCGCTCCCTCGCGACGAGGCAAAAGCAAAACACCGCTCGAGAGCATGTTGCAAAACTCTTTTGGGTCCCGAGATGAACTAGTCTAGGGTTGAAAATCTCGTTAAAACAGGCACAAAAAACCTGCTCTAAGCAGAATACTCTCTTCAAATGAGTCAAATCAGTTTTGTACTTTCCAAACTGTTAAACTGTGTTAAAGGTACGGAACTGAGTTCGCTCATTCGAACACTCGCTAGTTCACGCTCCACTTGTTCCACTCACTGTGCTCTACGCGTTCTTGTGTCAATCGTATTCGTTGTGAACACCAACTTTGGAGGGTCCTTCTCAAGCATAGACCATGTCTTGTGGCCGCAGGGGACCACGCTTTCGCAGTTCGGGGTACCAGGAGATCTCAGGGGCGTTTGATGGGGTCTCAGGGACCTCTCATGAGGCTTCAGAGGGTTGATGTCTCAGGGATCTCCAAGAGAATTCAAGCGGGTGTCAGGGGCGTTTCAGGAAGTTTTATATGCTTTTCGGTGGGTTTCAAAGGCTTTACAAGGGTCGATGTTGGGGGTTCCGGAAGGTCTCTGGTGCGTAACCTTGTGAAACCTGTAACGCCCCGTCAAACCCTAAGCTTTCTTGAAATCGCCTTCTTCAATTAAAAAATGGCGGATATCGGATTCTGACATGAATTCACTGACCCAGGTTCGAAAATATTCATATGGTACGTGTACGGGTACACAATTTTATGCCACTAAATTTTGTTCCACTGCAGTGCTCTGCTTCATTTGGTGGTTGAGACCCTCGAAACACACAATCCAAAAATCAATGTCTTCACTTCGTCACACTTCCGGTTCTTTAACTATCCGCATGTCCCGTTTAAAGTTTTCGGAACCACCGGTATATCATTGGTTCACTAAATTTGTCAATCCACTACATTTTTGTCGTATTCTAAAAAATGTCACAGTCACCCATGTCAATGATTGTGATGCAAACTTCAGTTTCTGACAGTACATTTTAGATCACTGGGGTCAGGAAGGTTTCAGGAGTCACAAATGTGTTTGAGGGGAACCCAGAGAGTCTAAAGGGGTTTCCAGAGGGTCCCGGTAGGGTGTAGCTTTTTTTTTTGCAAAATCTATCCGTTTTATGGGCCACATTGGACCTCGAAATTGCGATTCCTCTATTGATTTTTGCGATATTTAAAAAAAAAAACAAATATGTCCTATTTTAGTACACTCAAATCTCCACTTAGGTCGAATAAATTTAGATAAAATCTATTTAGGTCCCTCCGTTAACTAAATAACGTTACCCTAAATGGAATCTGATTGTGTTCAGAGCAGTTGAAGTGTTTTAGATTAGGAATAAGGTTGGTTTAAGGGAATTAAGTTGCATGTGGAGTTTAGGAGAGTTCAGAGCATGCTCAGGGGGGGGGGGAGCAATGAGGGGCGATGTGGTTGGTTTGGAACTGTTTAAGGTTTCTTGAGCAACCTGACTCGTATAAGAAACGCTTGGAAGCGCCTCTGAAATCTCTTTGAAGCTTACTTGAGAGCTGTGATCCAAAATGTATTTTCATAAACTGAAAGCCCCCTTAACTCCCCTCAAAATCCCCTGTAACACTCTTGAGACTCCCCCGAAAACGTCTCTGATACCCGTTGAAATCGTGTGATGCTTCCTAAAACGCCCTCGAAATCCTCCTAAAACCCTCTCGGGCCCCATGTTACGTACCTGAGACCCTCAAAAACCCCCAAAAACGTCGTTGTAACGCCTGAGTAACGCCTTTGAAGCTCGATAAAAATCATCTGGAGCTTTCTAAAATGCCTTCGGAATCCTCCTAAAAACCCTCGGACCCCATGTAACGCACCTGAGACCCTCAGAAATCACCGAAATCGCCAACGCTACACCTGAGTAACGCTTCTGAACTCGCCAAAAATCCTCTGAAGATTTCTGAAATGCCTACGGAATCCTCCTAAAACCACCTCGAACCCCATGTAACGCACCTGAGACCCTCAGAAACCCCCAAATCGCCTACGTAAGGCCTGAGTAACGCTTCTGAAACTCGTCAAAATTCATCTGAAGCTGTTTGAAATGCCTTCGAAATCACCCTAAACCCCCTCGGCCCCCAAGTAACGCACCTGAGACCCTCAGAAACCACCGAAAACGCCTTCGTAACGCCAGAGTAACGCCTCTAAAACTCGCCAAAATTCTATTTAGTTTAGGCATTCCCGACTCGTTACCTAAATGGAGGTTTTGGTGTATCGAACCCATAAGCCCTTTAGGGTTCTAGAATCACCGATTTAGTCTAGAAAAGTTATGTTTGAAAATTTAATTTGAATTTCGGCTCTACGCATAAATTTTACTTAAACCCTTGTACCACCCTAAATATCAACCGATATCGCTAATTTTTGCACAGCACACTTCAAGCTCGTGCACAAGGGAGGGATTCTCAACTGCCGGTGTTCCATACACTTGGCGCTCCTCCGCCCTTTCTCAAAATTAGGAAATAACCCTCCCTTGTTGCCATCGCTGTGTACAGGCCTGGCACACTTATTTTGATCAATAGATTACTTTCCCCTTGAGCCGCTCTCCATCCTCGGTCACGCCCAATGCTCGCCAAGTCACGCTAAACATGGTCCGCCCATCGTGCTCTTGGCGCTTCATGCGTTCTTGTACCAACCGGATCTGTCGCGAACACCAACTTTGTAGGGTTGTTGTCCGGCATTCTTGCACCATGTCCTGCCCATCGTATTCATCCGGCTTTGGCCACCTTCTGGATGCTGGGTTCGCCGTGAAGTGCAGCGAGCTCGTGGTTCATCCTTCTCCGCCACACACCGTTCTCCTGCACACCGCCGAAAATCGTCCATGTGGTTCCAGGTCATTTGGCCGAACGCCATTTGGCCGTATGCCGTTTGGCCGAACGCCATTTGGCCGAATGCCGTTTGGCCGAACGCCATTTGGCCGAAAGGGTCATTTGGCCGAACACCGTTTGGCCGAAAAAGGTACGATGAACTTAAGTGATCATGCCACTGCTTCTAATATCAGTATAACTCGAAAGAACAGCCTATGAATCAAAGAAGGAGAAATCTCTGACAGAAATATGCTCAGTTACAATGCCAACTAATCCCTTAATGGTAAAACTAGAAAGAATAGCCTAAACACTTTGATGAAATGACGGATTACGGTACAATTTTACCGTAATCTCAACAGCTAAACGTACGGTAAAAAGTTTGGTGAATTTTCAAATCACCGAACGTACTGTGAATCTCAGAAAAATGCATCTGTCAAAATTACCGGAACGTTCGGTACTTTTTACAAATTTACCGTAAAAATCGCAGAACGGTCGGTATGTTTGTTTACGCATGAACTGTCAATATCACTGAACGTACGGTAAATTTCAAAAATGAACCGTAAATATAACTGACCATACGGTTGTTTTTACAAATTTATGGCGATTTTATGCGAGCACAAAAAACCTCTATTTTCATGAAAAGGTCGATTAAGGGATTGAATACACGACCTTCTAATAAGGAACCACACTTACTGTCACTGTATAAGTGAGTCTTGCTTGGAGATGATGCGCAAATTCTAATAGAACTGATGCTCAAAGCTGCCGGCGTGGCTGTCAAACGCATTTTACAGTAGTATGGTAAATTAATCCTATCACCGATCTGTTCGGTAAAATATTCACAGATCTCCTGTAAATTTGTCTGATTTCACCGGTTCGTCGGTGATTTATTAGATTTCACCGATTTTCTCCTGTAAATTTATCAGTTTTGCCGTTATACTGTAGTTTGCTAGTTTCATATCAGTTTCGGTGATTTTTTTTCACCGAATACTGTAATTTATTCTAAGTGTGTATGATCAAAAGAAGGAAATAGCTCTTATGATCATATTAATGGCTAGAATGTTATGCAGAGTTTGCCCACGCCTCCAAATTATTTTGATAATACATAATTCGGCCACACGACACTTTCGACCAAATGGCCGGACACCGGTCCATGTCTTGTGTCCATAGAGGACCACCAGTCTTATTAGCGTTTTTTACATGGTGCATTTGGTACGTGGGTGGATCTATTTAGAGCTTAGATTCTTGTGGAGCCCGTAGTAGGCCCGACTTCCACTGATGATGCGCCTTCAAATTTCACGACTCACGTTGTTGCCAGCCGTCAGTAAGGATCCGAGGTAAACGAATTCCTCCGTCATCTCGAAGGTGTCCTATCGTAACATTACTACCCAGTCGGATCCGGTCGTGTTCGGTTCTGCCTACAAGCATGTACTTTGTTTTTTAGGCATTCACCACCAGTCCGACCTTTGCTGATTCGCGTTTCAGGCGGGTGTACAGCTCTACCACCGTTCCAAATGTTCTGGCGATAATGTCCATGTCGTCCGTAAAGCACACAAATTCACAGGATTTTGTGAAAATCGTTCCCCGGCTGTTGAGCCCGGCTCGTCGCATCACACCTTCCAGAGCGATGTTGAAGAGTTGGCATGAGAGTCCATCACCTTGTCGCAGTCCATGGCGAGATTCGAAAAAAAACTATCCGAAACCCATCGTTGCTTTAAGCAGTCCAGCCGGCTTCCAAGGAAAGCCGTTTTCGTCCAAGATTTCCCATAGCTCTGCGTGGTCAGTACTGTCGTATGTCGCTTTGAAGTCGATGAACAGGTGATGCGTTGGGATCTGGAATTCACGGCATTCCTGGAGGATTTGCGGTACGATGAAGATCTGGCCCGTTGTCGATCAGTCGTCGATGAAGCCAGCTTGATAACTTCCCACAAACTCATTTGTTTCAAGTGACAGGTGACGGAAGATGATCTGGGATATCACTTTGTAGGCAGCGTTTAAAATAGTGATCGCTCCGAAGTTCTTACATTCCAAATGGTCGCCTTTGGGGCAGATTACCCCTTCCTTCCACTCCTCCGGTAGCTGTTCGATTTCCCAGATCCTGACTATCAGCCGATGCAGACAGGTGGGCAACTTTTCTGGGCCCATCTTGATGAGTTCAGCTGCGATACCATCCTTACTAGCTGCTTTGTTGGTTTTAAGCTGTTGAATAGCATCCTTAACTTCCCTCAGTGCGGAAGTTGGTTCATTTCCGTCCTCCGCTGCACTGGTGCCGTCGTTTCCTCCGTTGCCGAGGTCTTCCGTGCCCACCCACGTTCTCCACGCCATTCAGATGCTGATCGAAGTACTGCTTCCACCTTTCGATCACCTCACGTCCGTCCGTCAAGAGGCCTTGACCTTCTGGTAGAACTTCCGTGTTTTTGGGAACGCCACAGCAGTTCCATTTCTTCACACTGCGCTTCTTCCAGGCGGTGCTTTTTCTCCCGAAAGAGGCGGCTCTGCTGTTTCCGCTTCTGTTTGTAACGTTCTACGTTCTGTCGGGTCCCTTGCTGCAACATTAACGCCCGCGCTGCGTTTTTTTTTTTGCTCCAAAACCGATCTGCACTCTTCGTCGAACCATTCGTTCCGTCGATTCCGTTCCACGTACCCGATGGTGCTCTCGGCTGCGTCGTTGATGGCTGCTTTCACTGTACTCCAGCAGTCCTCTAGAGGGGTCTCATCGAGCTTGCCCTCGCTCTAGGTCGCTGTAGGTTGTACAGTTGCGGTGGCCGGTATCGTACATTGTTGATGACGGAAAGTTTTGGGCGCAGTTTGATCATCACCTGATAGCGGTCGGAGTCGATGTTGGCGCCGAGATAGGTCTTGACATCGATAATGTCGAAGAAGTGCTGTCCGTCAATCAGAACATGTTCGATTTGAGATTCCGTCTGCCAGGGCCGGATCTAAGGGGGGGGCGGGGGGTCCCGGGCCCCCACATTTTAGGGGCCCACACAAAAACCTTTTTTGGTTGCTAACGTTAGCTTTATTTTCCATATTGCTCAAGTACTGTTCGAAAATAAGGAAAAACATGTTTGGTCACCTCTCAGAAGGGCCTCCACATCCGCTCGGGCCCCGGGCCCCCACAATCCTTAATCCGGGCCTGCCGTCTGCTGTGGTGATCTCTTGGTGTAACGATAAGGGAGGCTGTATTGTTAAAAAGTGCTAAGTATAGCCATGTTTTTGGAGGCGGCGAAATCAATGAGCCGTAGGCCGTTTTCGTTCGTCTGCTGGTGGGCGCGGAAACATCCAATTGTCGGTCTGAATTCCTCCTCGTGGCCTACCTGAGCGCTTAAATCTCCTATGATGATCTTGACGTCGTGGCTTGGGCAGCGGTCATACTCACGTTCGAGCGGGGCGTAAAATGCGTCCTTGTCATCATCAGTGCTTCCGGAGTGTGGGCTGTGCACGTTTATTATGCTGAAGTTGAAGACTCGAGCCTTGATCCTCAACCTGCATATTCTTTCGGCCACCAACCGATCACGATGAAAGCTGTTCCCAGCTCGTGTGTGTTGCCGCAGCTCTGGTAGATGGTATGATTACCTCTATGCTACGATGCCGAACCCGCGGTCCTTCAGTAGATCGGCGAGTATGCGGGTGCTCCCAATGAAGTTGAGAGATCGGCAGTTCCACGTACCGAGTTTCCAATCGCAAGTCCTTTTTGTTCGCTAAGGTCGTTGCCGTTGGTCTCGGTTCGTATTATTCTGTTGCTGATTTTCCGTTACAATGGTTTTTTACGCCTGGTTCGTAGGGCCTGACACCAACCCCCTACTTTCCGGAGGACCATAGTGCACGGTTCAGCTTAGAGTCCCTCCCTGGTACTCGGGCATTGTTCAGGCCCCCCTAACATAGGGATCAGACGCTGTTGTAACCCGCTTCTCCTGGAGAACAGATGCTCAGGTTCGCAACAGCAACCCACCCCCCTTTACTGTCAGCCAACGACCAAAGTTCCCACCGGCTACCCGATCTTCCCTAAGGTTTCCGGCCGGTACCACGAGAAGGTAGTGATAGGAGTTGCTGGGCAGAGGCTAGTGGATCACAATGGGATCTGTATTGCGCAGCATACCCAGCCTTTACCGTGCCAACCGCTCTTAAGCTGAATAAGCTAATATCAAGTTATTTTTATTGGTTGGGTTGGCACAGGCTACCAGAAATAACGATTAGGGTACTCTACAAAATAGATTTATGCGTTGGGTTATTCCGCCTCATGAGTGCATTTTAAGCTATGTTCCCACATCTGAAGAGACGAAACCACAATGTAGCGTCCTAAACTCAAACTTACAAGGTTTCGTTCACCTTATGTGTTGGTCAACTGTGTCTCCACCACACACCTTTCCTATAAGAATTCCATTCACGATTCCCCCACCCGGCTGCAAACCATCGTTTATTTTGACTTCCATTAGCATTGCGTACGAATGATCTTCAACATCTGCGTGTGGTATTGTGTGAGTGTGAATGACTCTTTTTTCCTCTCATTTTGCGCTTCTTCGTCGTTTTTCCCCAAACCGTAATTAAATACCATTACACCACCACCTTTCCGAGCAGCCTCAGCAAACTTTCTCAGGTGATTCTCGGCATTGCCGGAGGTTATTTTTTATTTTTTTTCTCAATTTTCCATTCCATTTCACAGTCCATCCGTGTTTGCGCATTGCGCGCGCGCACACACATACAATTGGACGCAAATGAGTTTTTTACGCAACAAATTTTGTCGTAACCACAATAATGGCTCATTGGATGCAATTATCATATTATTAGGTGATTAAGCTCTTGGGATGTTTGCGTTGTGATCAACTCGTTTTAAGGAAGATTTTTTTGATTTAAGGACAAATTGATAATATTTCACGTGTAATTCCACTTGTAAACCTTACGATTGCGATGATCATCACTAAATTACTACATAATTGAAAAAAAAAAACTATTTTCAAACGCTGTAAATCTTGAAGTTCTTGTACCGACTTTTCGAACCCTCTAAGCAGAAAATTCTTTTCAAATGAGTGTAATTAGTTTTGAACCTTTTTCATGTAGCCCTGTTTTACTAATCTTTGACAGATACGTGTATTTCGACTACCACTTCTATTCTTCCTAAGTGTCATATATCCACAGTTATGATAGTGGCAGTGGTAAGTGGTAGTCGAAATACGCGTATCTAAATCTAAAGAATAACTTATTCTTTATAACTTATTGGTTTCACCAATTTGGAGAATCTCGGAAACATAATGTTCATTGATTAGATAAGGAACTCCAAGCCTTCTGGAGTAGACGAATGCCATGTTAACGTGAAAAATAGAGAATTCAATCAAGCTAACAATCAAGTCTCCACGTCAAACGAATCCACACAAAATAATCGTGATTATAATTTTGAAGATATTACACCGGTGATGTATCTCAATTTAAGCGAGTCAGAACAATAACAACTGTTTCATAATACTGCTAGTAAAATCAATAAGAATCAAAGGTTGATAATGAAAAGAAGGGAGAGAATGTAGTATCTAGTTAGCATAGACTTTAAGCATCAGAAATAAATGTCATTCTATACTCAACTGTTGCTCTAGTCACTACAGTTGGAATGTTAGTTCGACAACAGTTGCTACTATACTATAGAAACCGTGGAATCCACAGCATCTCCACAGTTGTCACTTTCTTAGCAACGTCACTACCAACGTTTTTGGTGAACTTCTATATCACCTACTATACGGAGCGATTGGTACGAGATGTACCCATTCTATGGTTTTAATTCATAATTCAATGACGCTGCAAAGTAGGCCTGGCCGCTTCAATACTTGTAATGCATAACTGATTCACTGCACACTTAGAAATTCTGAAATTTGCTCGTAACGGAATCACCAAAGAATGTAAACGTTTTCAAGACTGAATCACAAATTGGACTCAATTTTACGCGCATCATGTAAGTGCTGGTTGGTTGCGTTAGATGTCAACAAATTCGTTTCACCAGAAACGTAGAATCAGTATCACGTTCATCAGTCACCTTCAAACTCGCTGAAATAGCCGAGAGGTAAGAGATGCGGTTCACGATCAGTACATCCGGTGTTCGAATCCATGCATGGCATTATTTTACTTTTCTATGTTTTATCTGTCAAATCGGTTCTAGCGATTGCTAGACGCTAAAAAAAATGTCTACACATACACAGCCATCACTTGGAAGAATTCTGGAAAATTATAAAATCGACAACTTCTATCATTTTTCTTGTAATTGTTAATGCTTGCACACACCTAAAAAATATCATTTAATTTTAAGTGTCCAGAACCTCACACATACGATCTTCAAAAACACAAATTTAGAGGTTGAAACATGTAAATTTACGTCTTTCAAGACACCCCAAAATAAAACTTGTTGCTGTTTTGATTATCGGCAATGCAGTCTTTTTAATTGTAAAACAAGTTTTATTATTTAACCCGACGTTTCGGCGCAGGTCCAATCCTATTAATAAAACTTATTTTTTTCAGCGTCTAGCAATCGCTAGAACCGATTTGACAGATAAAACATAGAAAAGTAAAATAATGCCATGCCTGGATTGGAACACCGGAAGTACTGATCGTGAACCGCATCTTTTACCTCTCGGCTATTTCAGCGAGTTTGAAGGTGGCTGATGAACGTCATACTGATTCTACGTTTCTGATGAAACGAATTTGTTGACATCTAACGCAACCAACCAGCACTTACATGATGCGCGTAAAATTGAGTCCAATTTGTGATTCAGTCTTGAAAACGTTTACATTCTTTGGTGATTCCGTTTCGTTCAAATTTCAGAATTTCTAAGTGTGTGGATACAAAATCCAGAACGAACAGGACTTTCAATTGCTCCCGGGAACATAAAAAATCCCAGATTCTTCCATTTTGTTTCGACTTCTCAGTCAAAAAACAGCATTTATAGGACCAGGAGCAACCCCTCGGTGATCCGATTTTACTTATTCTTAAAACAGGGCAGAATTAAAAGGTACAAAACTGATTACACTCATTTGAACCTTGAAGTAATTTTGTAAAATATACCTACACAAATTTCACTCAATTGAATCAGTCATTTTCATATTTGTTAATAATCAGATACAGACATGGATACATTGATTTGCACTACACTACAACCCATTTAGTATAATCAACAATATGTAGTAACGTCATAATACTCGGGCTACTATAGATCACGCTCCACCTCCGCCCATCATGCTCTCTGCACTCCAAGCCTTCTTATGCTAATCGGATCAGTAGAGAACACCAGTTTTGTAGGATATTCGTCCGGCGTTCCTGCATCATGTCTCGCCCACCGTATCCTTCCAGCTTCGGTCATCTTCTGGATGCTGGGCTCACCGTAGAGCGCGCAGCGAGTTCGTGATTTATCCAACGCCGCCACACATAGTTCTCCTGCACACCGCAGAAAATCATCCTTACCACGCGTTGCTAGTAAACTCCAAGTGGTTGCTGGTTATCCTCGAGCATGATCTATGTCTCGTGTCCATTAAGGACCACCCACGGGGACGGCAACCTATTTTTTCACTATGGAGTTTGACAGGTAGGATTGTGCCTCCTTACGTGGAGTATAAATTTATGCTCCAGCCAAAATATTCACCAACACAGTCGTGAAATTTGAATGTTTACCTTTTTACGAGGGATGTTGGTGCAAAACGCTTGCATCACATTAGATCTCATAAAAGTGTTGATCATGAAAAAGCGGCATTATTTGATAATTTTCAATTTGAGACTGTTAATGTTTAGGTAAAGTTCCTACAGAAAGTGGGAATTGTTTGTGAAAAGACACACAACACCTGTTTTCGCAAACTTTGTTCACCAAAGTTCGTTTTTCCTTATTTTCTCCCGCTGCTGTATTGAGTGAATGTTGGTATTAGTGAGCTCTAGCTGCGCATGATAAGCGGCAACAAAATCAGATCACCGTAGCATCCCCGTGGGACCACCAGTCGGGTATCTTTCGTAGTACTACAGCTCGAACAAAACAAATTTCTCCCTGTACAAACAGTGTTACGAAGGGGTGGGTGGGTATAAGTCCCATTTTGGCGTTATGAAACTTATGAGCAAACCTTTATTTTATCTTGTACCAACTTTTCGAACCCTCTAAGCAGAATACCCTCTTCGAATGAGTGTAATCAGTTTCGTACCTTTTAATTCCGCCCTAATTGCTTATCTTTTGACAGATGCACGCATTTCGACTACCACTTGTAATCTTCCTCAGTGTCAGTTATCCACTATGATAACTAGTGGATAACTGACACTGAGGAAGATTACAAGTGGTATTCGAAATACGCGTATCTGTCAAAGGATAATCAATTAGGGCGCGGAATTAAAAGATACGAAACTTTATTCTATGTTGGATGGGACAACCATGTGGCTACGATAATCGAAGCATTGGTATAAGTTTTTTCTTCTGTTTTTCCCGCTTGGCACATTCACACCCAAGAGTGTGGTAGCATTCGAAAGGAAGTTGTTATTACAGGTTTGAAATTACCTGTTTGCTGCTGGGGTGGTGGTTTGCTCTTGGGCGAGACGCAAGACAGAAAAAAACCGGAGGCTGGCTTGGTTAAGCCGAGTCGATGCTGGTTTTTTAGTGGGTGTATGTGTGTGCGATGGTAAATACTTGCGCTCTCTGTGGCTAAGCACTGCGCTAAGCTTCACAGTCATTAACGCAAGTGAGCTGGCAGCAGAAGGATTGAGCATCCGGATTGAGCGTGGCACGTTGAAAGCCGCGCACTGAGTGAACTGAGCACTAGTTGTTGAGTGCGGAATTGTGTAACAAAGAAAAGTGATTGCAGTGACTAGCGAGAGTAACTTGTGCTGACACAACTGGAGCTGCGGCGACAAACTAGATAATGACAACATGAACTACCATTACAGTTATGAATACTAATGACATGAAGCGATGATGGGTTGTTGTGGAATAGCAAGTGTGGGTTAGAAAAGAATGTACATTTCACAAAGTTAAAAAGAATATTGGAACATTTGCAAAAAAGTTGTATTGGATTCATTAGTTTTAATCTATTCTCTACACAATCTCATTTTATAGTGTTTCTGCTATTCTGAATTTCAAAGCTTTAACCATAGGCAGCATCAAGATTTTTCAAAGGGGGAATCTTAAAAAAAACACGTTGCGTACTTATTGTAACACTTAGCAGCCCTATTTGTTTTATTAATTTTGAAAGGCAGCACAAATGTGTATCTTGTGGAGCGGACCTGGTGTAATGGTTAGAACACTAGACTATCACACCGAGGACCTGGGATCGAATCCCACTCCCGACAAACTCCCAAAAATGTGAGTTCTTCCTTCGGAAGGGAAGTAAAGCGTGGGGCTAGAGATGATCTAACATAGGGCTAAAAATGTCGTTAATACAGAAACAAAAAAAATGTGTATCTTATAAAGATGCTTGGTACTCATGAGAAACTTCAGAAGAATCTTGTAGCTTTCAAGGTTCCCAGTAATCTCAATCAGTACTTCGCAAGGTCGATTTTTGGGCTTCTAAACAGCTTGAAAGCTGCCAATGACTCTCTTTAAGACGTAATTGAAACTTTCAAGTTACGCTTGATGTTCTTTTAGGTGGCTTGATGTTTTGAAGAAGCGTAAACTGTCAGTTTAGCCAAAAACATCTTCTTCAAAATTTTTGAGGGTATATTTCAATTTACCTAATCAATCCTTCAATGTTACATGGCTAGGTGCACCATGCAGGCACTGTGCAAGTTTTACGTGCTTATGTCATATGTGTCAAATAGATTCTAGCATTTTACTAGGGTTAATCAATAAGATGTTGGCTACTGCCTGAAAATCCTACAGACGTGATGCGAGAGAAATCACTTGAATCAAATTTCTGAGAGTTAGCTAGGTTTGCCTACATAATGGGTGATAACTTCGTTTTTATAAGCGTTTTACTCGCAAAGAAAAATGATAATATAGGCTATTCGGCAGTTGAACTGCTATGATACGACAGCAAGCAGATAAAATGCAGTATAATAGCTGAAATGCGGCTTGGTTCAGGGATGAGAAATGTACTGGAAAAAACGGTAACTGGCTGTACATTTGACATTTTTCCACACGAACATCACAAGCCCAGCCAAATTCAAACTGTTCGAAAAATAAATGTCATAACATTTTTTTTCCTGCAGCCTTCTTCCTCGAAACGGTTTCCAAGCTCGAAAGCGCCAGTACTCGAGCACAACGACGACAAAAATTTCTGTCTCTCCCATTTTCGCATTTTTCTGCGTTTCAAACCGCTTCTAGACAAACTTCTTTACACGCATCGCAAAGCTAGGAGTGTGCTCTAGCTATTTGTGCAAATCGATTTAAATTTTTTATTAAAACAAGTGAGTTATTAGCAGTTGAAAATATTTGACATTTTTCGCAATCACCCGCCCCAGCTTGACTGCTCATAAATATTTTCGTGGGGAAGCGAAAACCATCAAGCGTCTGCTTGACTGCCGTCGGCGCGGCGTCTGATGGTATTGGTGCTGCCGTTGTTTTGTTTTTATTTTACTGCTAGTATCGATGAACGGTAGACAGAAAAAAGTCTCATTCTCATGCCTGGCTTGGTTAAATGCTTTTTGGTAACCTGGGTAGGACTTCCCAAAGAATCTCTCTGAATAAAAGAAATATTTCATGGATTCTTTTAGAAATTCTTCCCGGGAGTTTTTCAGAAATTTATTCAAGGATAACCCCACAAAATCTCCTGAGATTTTCTGGCGACTTTCAAAAAAATCTGTCGAAGATTTATTCGGAAGTTTTCTCTAATTCTTAGAAGTTTTCTCAAAACGTAATTTTAGAAAAGTTTGCACGGAGAGATTCATTATTCATTTATGTAATAATTTCATAAGAAATGCTTTGAGGATAGAATTAATTCAGAAATGAATTCCTGAAAAAAATCTGGATATTCCTTCAAAAATTGCTCCTGCGATGCCTTTAGAAAACTTTCTATGTTTTTTTAAAGAAATTCTGTCAGGAATGTCTTTGGATATTTCCCTGAAAATTCCTTCAGGAATCCTTCCAAGATTTTCATTAAAAAATTCATAGTTACCATGCGAATTCTCTCCATATTTTTCCAGAGGAATAGTTAGGGAAAATCGTTAAACTCCATGAATAGTTTCAGATGTTCCTTGTGAATTTATTCCTGAGTTTATTTAATATCTCATCTACAAAAGCTTCCATGGATTTCCTCAGAAATTCCTCAATATATTTTTTTTATCTTTCAATAAATTTCTGAGGGATCCCTGAACTCCTGGATCCCTGAAGGATCTCTGAAAGACTTCCTGGACACACTTCTCAAGGAATAATTAGAAGAATTATATACGTTTTGAAGAGATTAGTAGACAAAAAACCTTGAAGTACAGGCTGGAAGAATTTTTGAAGGAGATCCTACAGTCATAAAAAAACATGGTGGAATTCCCTAAAGAACCACTGAAGAAATAAATTAATTCTGAAGGATCCCTGGAGGGTTTTCTGAAGAACAGAAGACACCTCTCAAGGAATACTCAGAAGAATTTCTTATACAAGTTTTTAAGAGAGAAATAAACAAAAATGCTTGAAATACTACCTGGAGATTTTTTTAAGGATATCCTGCGGTTAACTAAACAAAAATTAGGAAGGAATTCCTTAAAGAAATTTCACTGAAAAGAATATCTATAAAAAAAAGTTTAGTTAACCTTTAACAGAATTCCTTGTAAAAGTGAGAAGCCTCTGATAGAGGAATTCATTGAAAAAATCCTGAAAATATATTGAAAAATAAATTGTGGAGTAATTTTCACAGGTATTGTTGATAGAATCTTTTGAGTAATTGCTGAAGCTTTCCAGGCAGAAGTTGTGAAAGAATTCCTGAAGAAAGGTGTGATAAATTCTTAGCAATCCCTGAACAAAACCTGGAGAAGCTTCTGGAAAAAAACCCCAGAGTAACTTGCTGTAGAAGCTTTTGACAATTTTCTAAAGATTTTTCTAAATCTAAATAAATTGCTGACAAAATCTCTAAACATTCTTAAATATTTGAATAAATACACACAATCCAAATTTCCTAAGGAACATCAATCTTTTGAGAAACTCCTGACAAGACCCAAGGGAAAATGCTGGAGGAATTCTTGAAATAATCTTTAGAAACATCCTTGAATAAATTTTCAAAAACAAATGATGGACAGAAATGTATTCTAAAGAGATACCTGGAGGAATCTTTGGAGGAAATCTTGCTTAAATCATCCTGTGAGAACCTTATTTCCATTAAAATTGTGAAAACATTTTTATAAATCCTAAAAGAGTCCCTAAAGTATTCCTGGAAGTAGTCGTGGAGAAAATTATAAAAAATGTCCACGAGAAGTAATTCATTCTAAACAAATTTTGGGAAGAATTTTATAAAAGTTCTTGCTGAAAATTTTGGAAAAGGAGTTCCTACATGAATTCACCTTCCGTGATAATTACACAAATATTTCGTGAAAAAAAAATATTCATGAAGGCGTTTAATTTTACCATAACTGTACTGTTTGAGTGGCTTTTCAACGAGGACAAAATTGGAGAATTTATTGCGAGAAAGTTACAGCTTTGGTTAGTGTTTTCAGCATAGTTTTCTTCAAATTTGAGTTAAGAACAGGTTCACCCAATAAATTTCCATTGATTGCAAACAACTTCCCTAAGGAGATCAAGCTGCACGGAGACATAAATTTTGCTTGTTAAGTTGTGAATTCGAACCGTTGTGGAACGCTGTTTACAAATGGAAAACAATTTGAGGTGATTTCGCGAATTAATATTCGCAAATAGTAGTCTAGAAAAAAAAAATGTTTTGGCCGGAAAAATTTCCAATTGAACAGACAAGTTGGCCACATTCACCAAAGTATGTTTCAGCAAAAATATGCAAAATTTGTCAAACTTTGGATTCGAGTGATGACATGCATCAACATGATGAACAATAATTAAATTTAACATTTTTTAATATGTATTTGGATCTTTTGGTCAAAATATAACCAAAAACGTTTTGAAAAATTTTACTCTAACTTGGGCTTTTGTAGCAAAGGCTATAGCCATAATTGTAGTTTTGAACAATGCATCAATCATTTGTTGGAATTGTTCAGATGAAAATTAAGAATTTGAAGCATTTTTGGGATTTACAGATTGGATGAGTTTAACCCTTCAGGACGCGCGCCGTTGTAAAAAGTACAACACTGTCAAAAAACCTCGCTCGTCGTATATAGCAAAAGCGCGGTGCATGTTCAGCTGTTTGATGGCGCGCGTCCTGGAAGGGTAAATTTTGCTTGCAAGCTGCGGGCCATGGGCACAGATAAAAATGAAACTTTATAATTTTTATGTAGTCGATGGAGGAACGAGAGACTTTTTAATTATTATTTTAGAAATGAGTGTTGTCAGAAACTCAGAGTCTGACAGGCATAATATTAACTTATATAAGGTTGATGAGTATCACTATACTGTTTCTTGCTATTTCAATTTTTTGGAGATTGCCAGTCCCATGATGGTTCATCAACAGACAAGACATTACAAAATTATGAGTGGATAAATTTGTAGCAATTGAAGGCTAGTCAACTCACGCATGCCATTTACATGAAAAAGTATGATTTATAAAATAGTGGTTGACTGTGTAATGATTGAAGTGCTACCGCCAGAAGATTCTGATAAAAAAGTTCGGTAAGAAGTTGCTCTGCAACCAATCAGATAATTTCATAAATTTATGATTTTTTTTTATTTATTATTCAGCAAAAATCAGCTTCTGAGGAAGTTTCACTTATTTTAAGCCAAATGTTACTTCTCTCTAAGGGTTATGTTCATTTCGTTTTTTCTTCAGTATTTCTGGTATTAACCTATCCTGCAATTCTAGCAAAAACTTTTTGAGCATCTCAATCTTGCTCGATTTATTCTTAACTTCTTGAGGAGTTTTACCACAAATACCAGAATTAATTCTGGTAGACATCATCACTTTAAAATATTTTGCTTGCAAAACTAATTACCCGTTTTTGGAGCTTGTCACGGATGCTGTGAATGTTTAAAAAGATTTGTCATAAATTTTGTCTGAAATTTTCAGTCATCTTCAAACCTAGTACAGTTCTAGCAGCTTGTAAGCTGTGAAAATGCAGCATCATTTTTTTAAATTCAATCCATAACGAATGATTAATTTTTATACTCACCTTGAGTTACTGCCCCTGCCTAAATCCGCCACTGAAATTCATTATCCCTTCGGACTTAAGATACCTCAAAACCGGCTTTGGGACCATCAGTTTGGGGCGTCTGTTTTGTTTCATCTGCTACTTCGTTGCTGATATTGCTATTATTGCCACCACCGTAATTGGACTTGGACGTACCTACAACTATACCCACGGTGCGGCAACAGACCATGCCCAACAACCAGCCAAAACACAGCCGAACCGCAATGGTCGCTTCTTGTAGCACAGGGCAGGTTGTTGGTGGATAGGATATAGGTATGCCCAAGGCTTTGTGGTCTTCTTTCTTCTCGTGCGTCGTCTCGTATTTGCGCTTGACTGTACTCCAAGAATTTGACCTTAACGGAGTGGAGTTGTGGAACGGGAGCATAGAAAAAAAAACACACAGTGGAGGTAAAGGCAGGAAAGAAGAGTTGATACTCTCATCATGTAGGTATTAAGGCAGTGAAGAGCCAACAGCGCAGCGTTGAATGACTATAGAACCTGTGTGGATTATCTGGAGTGAAGGTTGGCGTACGGACCGGCGGCGGTGGCGGCGCGGCGTAACGCGTTGAATGTGTAGTAGGGCAAGTGACTTCTTTCAGCAGTAAAGTGTCGGCACTTGGAATTGGCTACCTTCTTCGTTGGTCGATTGTGTGCGGATCCAGTGTTGAAAGATCCGGTGGGAAACGATGTGGATGGGTTGTTTCTTTCTCCTGGCGGAGAAGCCATGTTGGGATTGAGAATATTAATGAGGTTTAACTTTTCAGATCAGTTGATGATATATTTTTGTGCAAAATAAATCGTTATTCAGGCAAATTTGTGAAGTACTCTTGAAGTTCCTTGTTTCTAAGTTTTATAGTCAAAAGTCACACATAAAAATGTTCATTTTTTTTATTGATGCACGAGTTTCAGAGGTACAACTCTGACAAGTAAATTAGGGTGAGTTTGATTCTTCATTAGGCTTTGTTCTTCTGCTATAAGAAAAATAAGATTCGTTGAAATACAAATTTCATTGAATAAAAATTCAAATCGATAGTCAAGTTGGCTTTCCCCAAGTTAAATTGAATAGTTTTTAGCCTCCACAAATGACTATTTTGAATCATTATTGTCATAACAAATTTAGTAGATTTTTCAGATGAGTATCCACTTGTGTACACAAATTCATGTAAGTAGTGAACTATAAATTATTGCTTGGTTGCTGTAGGGGTTAATTATTTCTTCTTGAAGCCTCTTCTTTATATCATTCAATGCCGTAGCAAACTCAAATAGCTGCCTGGAGTTAGTAGTTTGGATTATTTTATAATCATTTTTACTTTGTTTGACTCTGTAGTAGTTTTTCTATCGTAGTTATCTTAATTTTCATCGACTTCCACTAAAAATTGGTTCTGATGACAAGAATTACAGAATGACTTTTGATTCAGAGTTAACTTTTTCTTTGTTTGTATAACTTTCCCTTTGGTTAACTACTAATTCGTGCTAAACAATTCAAATTATCAAATATAACTGCCTTGTCCTTAAGCTGTTTTTGTGGATGAGATGAAACATATGAAATTTATTGAATAATACACGAAACATTAGATGAACATTCAACAATACTTGTATTATGTTTTACCCATTCCCTGGAAAAGCATAAATGAAAACTTCCCAAGCAAAGGGTAAGTGGTGATTTATTATTGTAATTTTTTTTATCGTCGGTATGAACTTAATAACAACAATTTTTATTTTTCCACTTTAAAGCTTTTTTTTCTAGAGATTTTTTAATAAGACAAAAAATGTTTATTGACCCAACGAACCACATCAAAATAAAATTATTCAGGTTTTGTTATGGTTTGCAGAACCTCTTCAAAACTTATTAGACTTTGAAATGCTTTGGTATTGATATTTTATTTGCTACAAAATCAATTATTATTGGAATTCACTTATGAAACCTTCAACTTGTTTTTTGAGAATTTTGAATATTCTAAGGGACTCCCTCTAATTTTAGTTCTGACAATTTGGAATATATCCATGAATAATGTTAGCTTCCCTGTGGGGCATTTATTAGGCTGCCGTTAAAGACTGTTCATAGGCTTGGTAGACGGAATAAATTCAACCCAACTTCTTTTCCTCCGGATTATTCAAATTATTTCAGAAGTTTTGAAACCATCGATGAAGTGTTGAAATACTTTGATATTCGTGTACACAACAAAAACACGTACTTGATGAACGAATTAAAAAAAGATTTAAATTACGAAATGAAATCCACGTACTTCGGTAAGAATCAAACCCACGTTTCTCAGTTCGTTAGACGGGCGCATCTGTTCCTCTAAGCTATGAAGTCACTTGTCTTCCCTACATATTCACATCGCGGTTGAAACCCGAAGTTTTCCCTCACATGACAACCCATTCTTTCCAAATCCGTACGTAACGTTGGACAAAGTACGCTGGAGAGTGGATCTGGTCTTCTATGCAGCACACTATGCCGGACGTACATCCGACGCAAGGTTTATGAAAAAGACAATCTATTTTCACGTGAGAAAACTTCTGATTTTCAACTGCATGAATGATAACTGTGCCCGAAGCTCTCAATAATTCTAAAAAAATCCTCTCCCGCTTTGACATACATGTATTTAGAATGTGACAAGAAGCAAATCATGTGTGATAGTGGAATTGAATTCAGTTCTACGCCTTCAGGTTTCGAAGGTATTAGTAGGTCGGCTCCAGAGGCACGTTCTATGTACTCCATTTGGAAATTTTGTGCCATGGCTTCGGAGGTAGTCAAGCAGCTCCGTAGCTTGGTTGAATGAAAGTGCATGTCTAACGAATTGGGAGTCATGGGTTCGATTCCCACCAGAATGCATTTAAAACATTTCAACATTATTATTTTCATTTGGCTTGGTTAGCCTGGGTAAAATCAAGAAATAGAATGAAATACTGCTATAAATATGAAGTGACAACCACCAGCTTTACGCACAACTCCCAGAAGAAAAAACGTAGCAATCGATTGAATTTTGCCAATTTAGACGTAAAGCAATGTCAGAATGAGTGTCTAATTACCGGGAATAATTTTTTATATTTTTGATGTACTGAACTGCTTTGCTTGCAGGTCCAACCAAATTCGTGTAACCTGTAACACAAAACTGATAAAAACTTTTTACGAACCTAATGTTTGTTATTTTCACGTACAAAAATTTTTCATTATAGGTGGAGTTTTAAGAAAAAATAAATTTATAATTCATAAACATTTCGAGAAATGATTGCTTTTTAATCGCGCTTCGTTTGTTTCGTGAACTTATAATGTTTTGTCCATATTTGTAAACGTTTTTACCCACGGTAAAATTAGGTCATCTTTTCCAAAAACTAATTACTTATGTATCCATCATTTCTTCAACATGTCGCACGGTGCAACATAATGTACAATATGCCCGCTCTAGCATACCAAAAACATGAACTTAAATTGAAAACACATTATTAAAACCAAAAAATATGTATAAGTATTATCCTAAAATAAAAAAAAATGCTTTAAAAAATCTATAATCTATTTCGAAAGGAAATGTCGTTAATTAGTGCGAGATACTTCTCTGGATTTAATTTACTATTTCTATGATCTAGCCATTTTATAGAAAATCGATATCGTGCATCTCCAAATTTTGTGACACTTGGCGGGCTTGTAGATCATCGAAAATAATTAGACTTGTATTTTATATTTCGACATTAAGGTAACCAAATTTAAGATAAGAAGGGACAAAAACATTTTTTGCATTTTCTTTAAAACATTACTTTTGAACCAGTTGACCGATTTAAATCATTTTTGTTTTTTTTTCTGGAAGATATTGAATTGTAGTTTTCAGGAAACTACGCTGTAAGGGCCAAATTGTGTTTAAGTGCAAAAAATATGCAAGTATACATTTTTTTTTCACGATTTGAAAGTCTCGGGACGGAAGAGGTATCCTGGCTTTATATTTTTATAAGACACTTCAGGAAATTTGGTACATATTTTTATAAGAAAATTCAGGAAATCACCTATCCAAAATGAAAAAGAAAAATCAAACTTTCCCAAACATGACACTTTTTATATATGTTTAAATGTTGAGTCTCCATAAAACTATGGATACAAAAAACACCAGATATCACTAAAAAATGCATAGTTTTATGAGAGTTTACAATATAAGACAATTTTGAAGTACATAAAGAGCTATCCTTTAAATGTTACGCCAAGTTTCCTGAATTTTCTGATAAAAATTGAAAACAAAGGTACCCTTTTTAACCCAAGATCATGAAAACGTGGAAAGAAACTAACACATTTACATACTTTTTTCAATAAAACACAATTTGACCCCTTCAGTGTATATTTAATAAAAAATACGATTTGATATCTTTCAAACGAAAAGACGAAAGGAGTTTAAAATTATTTTCGACACACAACAAACCCACCAAGTGCAAAAAGTTGCACTTTATCGATTTTCTATGGAATCACTGTAGGGTAATTGTTCCCAGTTGAAC